>NC_136069.1:941091367-941264044 GCF_964261635.1 Lissotriton helveticus
TGGCCACCTCCACGCTACATATGGCAAGTATTCTAGCCCTCCATTGTGTGAAAGATGGCGGTTGAGGGTCAAGCCATGCGGTGGCTATACACAATCTCAGAGCCGCCATAGCTACAAAAATCAGCCCCTGTTGGTATGTTGGGCGCTCCATTGCAGCCACTCCTAGGATCATTTCTCCAGTGGAGATAGTAATTTCTACCTGAAATATATCCGAAATGAAATTGGATACTTCTATCCTAAGGTTGGTAAGTGCTGAGCACGTGGCGAACATGTGAATATCATTGGCTACCTCCAATGAACAGCGTGGACAAGCACTTCCCTAGCCACTGGCACACTTGCCCATTTTATACGGTGTATAGTAAAGGGCAAAAAATGTTTTGTAGAATTGTGCTTGCAATTTTATTGACATTAGCGATGTTTGTGCAAGCTCTAGCGCACGATCCGGTGTTGCTTGCTGTATGGATAAGTTAGCCTGCCACCTAGCAAGATGTTTGTCTTAATCATCCGGGAGAGTACTAATAAGCTCCTTATAGATTTCCACAATTCTTGGGGTAGTTTCCGAACATAGTTTATCTATTGCTACGCTATTTTGGAAGTTACAGCGCCCCCCCATTTTCTTTGACAAGAAATCCCTAACCTGTAAGTACTTAAAAAAATCCCTATTGCCAACATTATAGTCATTACGTAGCTCTGAGAAACTTTTCCGTCGATTTTCGATGTAGAAGCAGCCCAGTTGGATAATCCCGCCCTACCCCACCTAGACATACAGCCATCATGAAAGATCTCTGGAACATCCGAGTTGCCGCTAATTGGAGTATAGCATGAGGAGCGTCCCAACCCTAGGAGTTTACGGATATTGCTCCAGACTTTCCAAATTCCCGAAATGGTCTTCGTTTAGTTTTCTTGAAAAAGTTATCGTTAATATGTCGCCATAAACACCCTTTGCTTCTATCTCCTAGAATCAATTCCTGAGGGGGTGGGATCGCAAGATTACTAGAATCGATAACTATCAGATTTGTGCAATATTGGCCACTGTTGCCCAATAATAGATCCTAAAGTTAGGCATCGCTAACCCCCCTCTTTCTTTTGGTAGCATAATCCATTTTAGTGCCCTTCGTGGTTTCTTAAATCCCCAAATAAATTTAGAAAACAGAGATTCGATGTTTTTAAAATAATACGGGGAGAACTCGAGACAGATTGTTCTAAAGAAATATAAAAATTTAGGTAGGATCAGCATTTTAATCAAATTACACCTGCCACCAATAGTTAAGTGTAGATTATCCAATCTAATTAAATCTTTTCTGGTGTGCCCTATTAATGGATCAAGGTTTATCTGTACAATTTTATCTACCTTGGCGCTTATATTGACACCTAGATAAGTAGCATGTTTCACAACTCTAGTGTCCTCCATCTCCACTTTGACATTTATAACTATTTGAGTTTTCCCTGTATTCAGTTTATAACCGGAAGTTTTACCGAATTTTGTTGCTTCATCCTCAACAATCTTGATAGCCTCCTTGGGGTTGGTGGTAACTAAAGCTATATCGTCCGCGTAAGCTAGGACTTTGGTTTCATAATTATTGATCATAATAGATGGCACGCAAGGATGGCCATCAAGTTTGCATATAAATTGATCGATGTATATCGCGAATAAGAGAGGCGAGCAGGGATACCCCTGTCTAGTTCCCTCGTGATCATGAAACTCTCGGACATACTCCCGTTTATCACCACGCTGGCACTTGGATTGACATAGAGTCCTTGGATAGCTTTAATAAATCCCTTCGTTATTCCCCGATCTGACATTGCTGCCCATAAAAACTTCCAGGAGACCCTATCGAATGCCTTTTCTGCATCCAGAAGAATAAGGGCCATAGGGTCTCCTGTAGTTTCTGCAAAGTCAAATAAAGAGATAACTCTCTGTATATGGTCACTTGTTGATCTGCCAGTGATAAATCCGTGTTGTCTGACTGATACCACTTTATGGATTATAGGTGCCAATCGCCTTGCAAGGAGTTTGGAGTAAATCTTTGAGTCTCCATTAATCAAAGTTATCGGGCGATACGAGCCCATTTCCAAGGGATTTTTCTTTTTCTTCAGGAAGATCATGATCTTTGCTAGTGACCAAGACGGTGGTGGGTTACCTCCCTGAAATATGGACTTAAAAGTTGCAACATGATAGTTTTCATTTGTTCTGCAAACTCAAGAAAAAACTCTGTAGGGATCCCATCTACACCTGCAGCTTTACCAGCGGTCAGGGATTTCATAGATAATAGTATTTCCTCCCAATTAATAGTGGAATCCAATGAATCCTTATCTTCTTGTCCCAGGGGCTCCCCCAGCTCCTCATCCAAATAATCTCTAGCATCCTCTTGCCCTCCTAACGGTTCCTCATAAAGTTGCCCGCAGTCCAATCTCCTGGTAGGTGAAGGTTTAGGTCACCCTACACAATAAGAGGCAAGGGCCAATGTACCAATTCATTAGAGATGCTTAGTAGGGTATCAGGGTCATCCCCCAGATTCCCATAAGCTGTGCATAAGGTCACCGTGTTCTGCCCACTATTGTATCGGCACTTTGTTATGACCCATCTCCCAGACTTGTCTGCAAGTGATCGACCGAATTGTAAGCCCCCTCCTTTAGCAAGGATGGCCACTCCCTTTGTACGAGTTCCCTGAGTGGATGCAGCTATAAGTTGAAACCCCAGGGATTTTAGCAGATGTTGTTGACCTCTCTCTATATGGGTCTCTTGTAAGCAAACTATATTGGCCTCCATGGCATGGAGACCTTCTGCTACAGTTTGTCTCTTTTTTAGGTCGTTGAGGCCGCAAATATTTAAGGATACAATTTGTAATCTAGCCATCTATCTTATGCATCTTTCGTTGAGTAAAAGCAATACCTACTATTTTTAAGCAACATACTCGTCCTCCCCGGGCCTTGAGCAGTTCTTTAAATCCTACTGACAGATTTGCTTCTTTTAAAGTACTAAAGGTAATCTCTTCACTGATTGTCTTCCCTTGGTCTTCCCCCATCCCATACCTTCCCTCCCTACCCTCCCTTCCACCTGCTTGCCCACCCCCCCACCCTCCCTTACCACCCTATGAGGCGTCCTGGGTCCTGGAGTACCCAGGTGTGGGCGTCGGTATAATCAGTGCGCCTATGCCTGCCCGTGACCTAATCATATATACCCTAGGTTAATCGACTGGAAAGCGGCAGATGGTCATTTATCCGTTCAGCCATTTTGTTGCAAATTATAGAAAAATGCCACATATACCAAATATTAATATCATATTTGATTCCCAAATTGTTCGTTTCCCATCCTCCCCCCCTTTCCAGGGATATTGCCCCTAGCATTTACAAGTTCTGCGTGCTAAGGATTTTACATTTGTATATATATATTATTATTATTTTTTTTTCTTTTTGTTCCGCAGTGTCAGAGTCTTTGGATTTCTTTTTTCAATAAGGTCCCCCTTATTTGTCATTATTTTGTTTCGCTCTCTCCGATATTTCCTTCAGGTACGCCTCCGCCTGGATTTCACTTGAGAAACTTTGCGTTGCTCCCCTGAAGTTGATTTTTAAACGTGCTGGATTTTGCAAATAGACTGAAGCTCCGATTTTTTCAAAGGGGGTAAAAAGTTGTCTCATTCGCCATCTGTGTTCGACAGTTGCATGTGCAAAATCTGGTCTAACAGGTTGAAGTTGAGGCTGTGAGCGTGATGAAAGTGATGTAGGTGATTGCGCTCCACTCTTACTTCTTCGCCTAGGTCTCAACTCCCCAGCTGCCGTTTGTCTGTTTACCCCGCGTAGTCACTCCGATCACTGAAGGGGTTTTGTTCAAAATTTACGGCGGTGAGGGTGACGGCTTCTCCCGGATTCTTCCTATCACACAGCACACACCTAGCGCACAGCCTGCAGCGTTATGTCACCAGTCACAAGTGTATCATTTATCATTTATCATTTATCGTGCATAGTTGTGCTGTGGTGGTCCTAAGGGGAATTGCCTCTGTATTCCTAGTGACATGGTCCACCACCACTAGTACAAATATGTGCCCAGATGCTGTCTGAGGATCCTTGGGACCAACTATATCAATCCCAACCCTCTAAAAGGGAACCCCCACTACAGGTAGTGATATCAGGGGGGCCTTTGTTGTACCACCTGCCTTACCACTGGCTTGACAGGTGACACAGGAGCAACACAACTCCTTTGTGTCTTCAAACATGTGAGGCCAATGAAAGTGAGGGACAAGCCTGTCCCAAGTCTTGTTTTGGCCTAGGTGACCTGCTAAAGGGATGTCATGTGCTAGTGTCAATAGGAAGCCCCTAAACTTCAGAGGTATAACCAACCTCCTGGTGGCACCAGGCTTGGGGCCTCTACTCTCTGAGTTAAGGAGTCCATCATCCCAGTAGATCATATGGGATCCACTAGCATCCCAGCAGCCTCAGCAACAGATTGTTGTCCCTCGGAGGTTCAAGAGGGGGGCAGCTCAGCTGCTCATGGCTCAGATATGCCCTGGAAGGGCCCCCTGTCCCCAAGAACTCAACCTGATTAGGTTCAAGCTCATCTGGGACAGTTCCTTCTTCAGGACTAAGATCATCTCCCTCAGGAGACTGATCTGCACACTGAGTAGGGGTAGGAGCAGTCGGGGCAAGACATTGCCTTATCCCTACTGCTCCTCCACTTGGAAGGTGCTTGGTCCATTCAGGATCCAAGACCTGTTCAGTGTTAGACATTTTTGCCTGTGACCTAGTCATAGCAAACACATCTGCAGGGATTCCCAACATTTCTGCATGAGTCCTGAGTTCCACTTCAGCCCAAGCTGAAGTTTCTAAATCATTGCCCAATAAGCATTCAACAGGGAGGTCTGTTCTTATCACAACCTTCTTAGGACCAGTTACCCAGGTGAAATTAACAACTGCCAGAGAATGGTCTGTCCTGACATTGCTAACATTGGTCACTTTCTACATATCGCCAAGTATGATTTGCTCAGGAGCCACAATATCTTTTGTCACCATTGTGACACTTGCTCCTGTGTCCATGAATACCAAGGCCTCTTTTCCATTTATTAAAGGCTGCTATCTGTATTTGCCCAAGTTACTGGGACTTACCAATAAGGAGGCCATATCCATGCCCCCATCACAGATCAGTACAGCCTGAGTAGGAACTCTGAGTAAGCCAGAGTCCATCTCAGATCCCAGGGCTAACCCTACTACACCCTTATTCTGAGTACTACCACTTGGAGCTGAACTAGGGGGAACAGTTGCCTTAGGGGCAGTGGTAGTGGAAGTTGAGTCCTTGGACTTGTTACAGTCACTTGTTCAATGGGTTTTCTGTTTACAGATTTTACACCATGGTTTCTTCTTGCCTTTTCCCTTGTTTGATTGTGACTCCCCATCAGATGCAGATTTTTGGGGCCCATGAGAAGACTTCTGGTCTTCACCCTTCTCCCCACCCTTATCAGAGTTTTTAGAATCTTGCTTCTTGGAGTCACCACCTTGGTTCAGGTGATGTGGGGGACAGTGAGGAGACAACAAGTCGCAGCAGTGTAACGCCCCCTGTAACCAAGTCCAGGAGGAGCAGCAGACGTCAAGGTGCTGGCACTGGATTGATTGCCAGTGACAACAGTCTGCAAAGAGAATGCAGCAGTGTAGTGCGTGGCCGCAGGAGGTAATGCAAGCCACACTTAGTCTAGCTAACTGGGTGACTTAACCCATGACATCTTTGTAGGGTGTTTACAAATAGGACTGCCATGTTGAGCCCTTCATGTGGTGGCGTAGTGCCAATATATTAAACTACATCATTCAAATACAACAACTGGCTGTGTCTCCTTACTTACTTAAAAATAGTTGCATGTGATCTCAGCCCGTCTTTTTCTCCCATCTGGTGCTGGCACCACTCTTGCTGCGTTGGGCTCTGGCTGTGCAAATTCATCATCATCGTCCTCAGAGTCAGTTAATTCAACTGCTGTACCTCTCTTAGTGGCAAGGTTATGCAGCATAGCACAAGTTGTGATGATCTTGCAGCAGATGATGGGTAGATACTGACGTGCGCCTCTGCTTTTGTGGAGGCAGCGAACCTGCTATTCAATAGTCAACACATGCGCTCCACAACGTTGTGTGTTGATTTGTGCACCACATTGTATCGTCTCTCACTTGGGGTTGATGGGTTTAGGTAATGAGTGAGGATGAATGACCGCTCAGCCTATGCGCTATCACCTAGGTGGGGAAGACAGTGCCATTAATAACAGTCACCAACACATTCATCTGCAGTGTAAATCAGGGTGTGTCACAGTGATTTACCTAGCAGGTATCCTTCTCCAAATTCTCCCGCAGCCAAGCGTGTGTAGATCCTACTGTTCTGGAAAATGTATGAGTCGTGGGTGCTCCCTGGAATTTTGGCCACGATGTCGGTGATTAAGTTGGCTGCATCGCAAATTACCTGCACATTAATGGAGTGGGTGGATTTTTTGTTTCGGTAGACGTACTCAGTGACTGCAGGTAGGCAGGTTGGAATTTGTCTCATCAATGCACCCTAAAGCGTGCGGTAAAAGTCTGTCTTGGTTTTCTGAAGTTCCGCCTGTGTGGTTGGGAAGCTTATGTAGTGATGCAGTCTCTGCATCATGGCATCCAGGAACTTGTTAAAGAAACGGGACAGGCAACTCTGTCACCTACCACAGCTATCACCCCCTGGTAACTGCCAGATGCAAGTAGGTATAGTCTACAGAGCACCTGCACATGTGGTGGTATAGCGTGCGCCCTTGGCGTTGGATGCTCCAGGAGTGGGTGCAGGTCCCTTATCAGGTCCAGGATGGTTTGGGGCGTAGCCTGTACCTTTCATGGATCTCTGCCTCAGTCAGTTGGAAGAGTGTGATGCGCTGTCTGTAAACACGCTCCTCCCCTCTCCAGATCCTCACTCCTGCTGCCTGTAGCCGCCTTGCAATAACATAGAGGGCCGCCAAAGTGATCACACTGTTGCATTTTGGGGCTGTTTAAATACAGTGCACCTGATTACCACCTACTTTGAGTCCGTGGTAATTACCGACTCTTAAATACTGAATTTGTGGAAATTCGGTATTACCGAATTTTTCTACATCTCTTATCTCGTTTTTACTGTTTCTTATTTACCGATTCGGTAATTGGGGGTTCGGTAACTGCGAATTGGTAAATTAGGAATTGGTAATAAGGAATCGGTATTTACCGATTCCTTATTACCGATTCCTTTCGTACATTGGGGACTGCTAACTACCGGTCGGAAACGCTAAAATCTACAGATTTTCGGTATTACCGACCGGCATTTAGCTACCTACATCTGGCCCTTAATCCTGTATTGTTCAGTGGTTAAGCCAAACCCACCAATCAGAGCACTCTTCCACACTTTGTAATTATGAGCATCCTCTTTTCTTACAGTGAGGAGCTTGTCTCTACCTTTGTCTGCAAAGGAGAGCCACAGATTGCTGCCCACTGCTCCTGAGGGACCCTATATACTTTACAGGCTCTCTCAAGTGCAGTTATGCATTTGTGGATGAAATCCCCACTCTGGTAGGGAGAGACAATCTTGTTCAGGTTCCTATGGTCATGACTATGTTCTCTACCTCTAGGGACACTATTGCTGCCAGCATGGGGCTCTAGCCCCAACTTTTGTGAAGCTTTCTGAAGCTCCCAGGATTCCCTGTTTAAGTCCAACTGCTCTCTATTGATCCTAAGCTTAGCTTTTTCAAACTCAAGCAGTCTGCACTTTTTATCATAGGAGGACTCTCTCCTGTGAGAAGTAGAGGTCCTATGAGAAACAGAGGTCCCTACAGAAGTACCAGAATGATTAGACTCATGAGAAGGAGATCTTGATCTTCTTGGTAAACTGTCAACCCTTCCAGGTGGAGTAAAGAGAGGGCCAATGAGGCCTTCTCCCCTATCTATAGGAATAATTGGATTGTTCAAGTTAGAATCCTCTTGATCCTCCTGGTCAACTTCATAGTCTAGGTCTTGGATGTTTTCACTTCCTAGCCTTTCCTCTTCTGCTGCCACACCCAACTTGCCTGCCTCATCAGACCCTGAGGTCTTTCTGAGGTAATCTAAAAGCAAAGTCTCTATGAGGCATTGAGTCCTAGGGTTTTTTCCTGTTTTCAGTTTTCTAGATGCATACATATTCCTCAGTTCCTGAAATGGAAGATGGTCATACTTAGCTAGCATGGAGCCACTGGCTTCTGCCTGTGAAGACATACTAATGTTATGTGGTGTAGGCACCTACCTAACCTAGTGGGACTATTAAACTCTCTTTTTTTTTGTTTAAGAATTTTATTGAATTTTGAGGATAAAACAAAAACAAGAAGAAAAAAGCGAACAACATTGTCAAAGCAATGCATATAGGTCAAATAATACATATGTATACAATATATAATTGTAGATAAGAAAACAAAAGTAAAAAGAAGAGAGAAAGTAAAAAAAAGGAAACATAAACAAAGATAAATAAATAAATAAATAAATAAAAGAGAGATACAAATGATTTAATGAAATATGGAATTAAGAGGGAGAAATAGTTTAAGATACAGGTGCATGTGCAGCAAGATATGATGTCAGTCAGTCAGTCAAAATACTTTATTGCGATAACTTAATATCATATAAAGACAATGACAGAGTACAGATTATTTAAAATACATATACAATAAATACATGGTTTAAAAACAGTTGAAATACATACAAAAAAGATAAAAAATCATACAAAAAGTCATACATATAGTGCAACATGCGAAGTACTAAGAGCCCCAGAATAAGACATATCTAAAACCAGATATGTCCCTGTTACAATTCCTATTATAGTCACAAAGTGCCTTTTATAATACTCAGTTTATGCTATTGAAGGGGGATTATTATATTTTTTAGCCTAATGTTCCTGCTCCTAATGGCACTCACTAGGAAGCTAGCCACATAGAACATAATCCTAGGAGTCTGCAGAAGCTGTAAATAAATAAGAGCAGGTTTAACTTGAATAAATCCAGCCTCCTTTAGGATGGGCACAAGAAACTTCCTCCTCGCCTCTACGTAATGCCCACAGAACATCACTAAGTGCATAGTATTTTGTTCGGAGAAATGGTCACAGGAACATGGTAACACCTTTTCTGGGGTACTCCATACAGGATAAAAACCAAGATTAAAATGTATCAAATTAAAACGAAACCGAGTTAAAATGAACCTGTGGTAAGGATGGGTCACCATGTTCAGGTAGCTTTCTGGGCCGTCAGGTATAGATAATATTAGACTGACCCTAACGCTTGGTTTTTTCAACTCACTCTCTTCTCTTTCCAGGGATAAAAGCTCTCTCATTGCACACTTTGTTAATGCAATATCTTTGGGTGTTATTGACTCTGTTGCTGAGTATAACTCTGGCCTCCCCAACTTGGTGAAATTTTCCTTAATGTAAGTCAACCACTTAATGTTTTTAACTTTATCCAAACACAGACAATCTTTCATGATGATATGATTTAGGGGAATTTCTTTGTTAAGCCGCATCCTCAGCCAAGCTACAAGAGGTGCTGTTTTTATCAAGTCTGTGATGTAGCCTTCCCCAAGTTCCAAGTGTACAGTGTAGGACGGAGTCGACTGTGGGACACCAAGAACAGATCTGAAAAATGTATTTTCCATGATCTGTAGGGAGTCTAGACCCCTGTAACCCCAAATTGAGCTGCCATAGGATGCAACTGAAATACATTTAGCCTTATAAATTTTCATTATGGCTGCGATTGGCCTGGCCCCCAGTTTCTTAGAGAACCCCTGGAGAGCTGAAGATGTTCTTGCTAACGAGATTACTCTATTCTTTAGCTGGGGTCCCCAGTTACCCTTTTCATCGAATGTGATCCCTAGGTAAGGGAAGGAAGCTACTCGAGCAAGCTTCTCCCGTCCACAAAAAAAAGTTTTATGACAGTTTTTCCTTGCTGCGCTGCCCATAAGCATAATTTGGGATTTCTTCGCATTTATTTTTAGGTCAAGTGAGCCCATAAAAGTTTCAAAGGCGTCCAAAAGACGTTGGAGCCCCACCCCGGTACGTGCAAGAAGTACCGCGTCATCCGCGTAAAGGAGAACAGGGATCCCCTGCTCCCCTACACGCGGAATGTCGAGGGTCACGTCCCTCAGGGCGGGTTCTAGAGCATTCACATATAATGTGAACAATAGGGGTGCAAGAATGCACCCCTGTCTGACCCCCTTTTCTGAAGCAAAGTCCTCCGTACACCGTCCACCCGTGGTGACTCTAATTTTAGCTGTAAGGCCCAAGTGCAAGTCTGCCAATAAGTTAACTATTGTCCTGTCCAAACCCATTTCTAGCAATATAGACCAAAGCTTTGATCTGTTGACCAGATCAAAAGCAGAGGAGAGGTCCATGAAACCAAGGTACATGGACCCCGCCTTGGCCTTGGTGTATTTCTCTACCAGCATATGCAAATTGAGACATTGGTCCTGAGTGCTTCTTTTGGGTCTAAATCCATATTGAACATTGGTCAGAATACTTTTCTCAGTTGCCCACTCATTTAGTTTTGCTAATATGACTCTTCCTAAAATTTTAACTGATGAGTCAATCAATGAGATCGGTCTATAACATGCAGGATCCTGCCTATTTCCCTTTTTAAGCACAGGGATGATTATTGATGTTTTCCATGACTCTGGTATATTATCATGGCTTAAGGCATTAAAGACCCTACAGAGTAATCTAGACCAAAAATTAGGGAAACATTTAAAAGCGTCAGCAGAACACCATCAGGTCCTGGCGCCTTTTTTTTCAGAGTACAATCTATTGCTTGTAAGACTTCTGCGACCTCAAAGAGCACTTGATTTCCATTGGCTATACGGTCAACCGGACCCCCGGGACCTCCACTACTATGGTCAGAATAAATGTCGCTAAAATGTTTTATCCAACCTTCATCAGGTATGTTAGTTTCTAGAGGAGAATTCTCCTCTCCTGTGAATAGAGGTTGGTTAACAATTTTCCAAAATTCTCCACTATTTTTCAATATCGCTGGGTCTGATAGCTGGGACCAAGCTTCATCTTTGATCTCTTTTTTCCTATCAGCTATGGCTTTTTTATACCGGGCTCTACAGATTGTGATAAGGGCGGGAACTTTTGGAACAGCCTTCAAGGCACTTAACAGCCACAATGTGCTTTTGAGCATCTGTTATCAAACCATCTTTTGATGGGCAGTGTCTGCATTTTTGGACCAGCAAGGAGTCTTTGATTAATCTTGCTGCAGATGCTACCAAAGGCAAGTACCACTTCCCTATTATGAGCCTCACTAGATGAACACACACCAACCTCATCCTCAGCGTCGGAGAGTACCTCTTGTACAAAGGATTCTGGAATTATGCTATCCCATTTCAATCTGCGACCCTGGTCTTTAACTTTAAGTGCTAACCTGTTGTCGCGAGGACCATCTTTTCGCAGTATTAGGTCAGTATTTGCTAGATCCATGGTGACAGGATTATGATCACTAAAAACAGAAACCACAGTTTTATACATTAAAACTTTACCTAATAAACATAATGGTATAAATATATAATCGATAATAGAGCCATTGTCTGTTCCCTTAAAGGTAGGGGCCCTAACCCCCCCTCCCCACACCCAGACTCATATAAATTCCATCTTGCTAAAACAATTCTAGACATTCCCCCTGTTTATTATGTTCAAGATGGATTGGCGAGCAATTAGGGGGGGATTCTTCTTCACCGCAAACACACATTAATGTACAAGGGTGGATATTAAAATCCCCCATAAAGATGATTTCAAAAGAATTTACATTTTCACTGTAGGCTGACAAAAACTGATCCAATCTATCTAGACTATGCAAAGTACTGTCAGATGCAAGTAGGTATAGTCTACAGAGCACCTGCACATGTGGTGGTATAGGATTCCTTTGCCTGATAACGCCGGATACTGACCAAGGAGGGAGCTGAGGGAGCCTGTTGTTGCCTGCCTGACTGCTTCTGCCGCTGCCCCTCGCCGGACCCGCTTCGCGGGTCCCGCTTCGCGGCTAGGAGCAGACTACAGGACCTTGGGGTGTGTTTGCTCTCCTGACCGGCAGGGCTGCGAGCTAGAAGCGGCGGACTCCAAGCTCCAGGAGTCCCCGCGCGCCCGTGGTCATCTGGGCTGCTCTCCCTGCCGGCTCCGCCCCCTTCTGGACGAACAAAGCTGCGTCCCACCCTGCAATCAGCGGATTCCTTTGCCTGATAACGCCGGATACTGACCAAGGAGGGAGCTGAGGGAGCCTGTTGTTGCCTGCCTGACTGCTTCTGCCGCTGCCCCTCGCCGGACCCGCGGGTCCCGCTTCGCGGCTAGGAGCAGACTACAGGACCTTGGGGTCTGTTTGCTCTCCTGACCGGCAGGGCTGCGAGCTAGAAGCGGCGGACTCCAAGCTCCAGGAGTCCCCGCGCGCCCGTGGTCATCTGGGCTGCTCTCCCTGCCGGCTCCGCCCCCTTCTGGACGAACAAAGCTGCGTCCCACCCTGCAATCAGCGGATTCCTTTGCCTGATAACGCCGGATACTGACCAAGGAGGGAGCTGAGGGAGCCTGTTGTTGCCTGCCTGACTGCTTCTGCCGCTGCCCCTCGCCGGACCCGCTTCGCGGGTCCCGCTTCGCGGCTAGGAGCAGACTACAGGACCTTGGGGTGTGTTTGCTCTCCTGACCGGCAGGGCTGCGAGCTAGAAGCGGCGGACTCCAAGCTCCAGGAGTCCCCGCGCGCCCGTGGTCATCTGGGCTGCTCTCCCTGCCGGCTCCGCCCCCTTCTGGACGAACAAAGCTGTGTCCCACCCTGCAATCAGCGGATTCCTTTGCCTGATAACGCCGGATACTGACCAAGGAGGGAGCTGAGGGAGCCTGTTGTTGCCTGCCTGACTGCTTCTGCCGCTGCCCCTCGCCGGACCCGCTTCGCGGGTCCCGCTTCGCGGCTAGGAGCAGACTACAGGACCTTGGGGTGTGTTTGCTCTCCTGACCGGCAGGGCTGCGAGCTAGAAGCGGCGGACTCCAAGCTCCAGGAGTCCCCGCGCGCCCGTGGTCATCTGGGCTGCTCTCCCTGCCGGCTCCGCCCCCTTCTGGACGAACAAAGCTGCGTCCCACCCTGCAATCAGCGGATTCCTTTGCCTGATAACGCCGGATACTGACCAAGGAGGGAGCTGAGGGAGCCTGTTGTTGCCTGCCTGACTGCTTCTGCCGCTGCCCCTCGCCGGACCCGCTTCGCGGGTCCCGCTTCGCGGCTAGGAGCAGACTACAGGACCTTGGGGTCTGTTTGCTCTCCTGACCGGCAGGGCTGCGAGCTAGAAGCGGCGGACTCCAAGCTCCAGGAGTCCCCGCGCGCCCGTGGTCATCTGGGCTGCTCTCCCTGCCGGCTCCGCCCCCTTCTGGACGAACAAAGCTGCGTCCCACCCTGCAATCAGCGGATTCCTTTGCCTGATAACGCCGGATACTGACCAAGGAGGGAGCTGAGGGAGCCTGTTGTTGCCTGCATGACTGCTTCTGCCGCTGCCCCTCGCCGGACCCGCTTCGCGGGTCCCGCTTCGCGGCTAGGAGCAGACTACAGGACCTTGGGGTGTGTTTGCTCTCCTGACCGGCAGGGCTGCGAGCTAGAAGCGGCGGACTCCAAGCTCCAGGAGTCCCCGCGCGCCCGTGGTCATCTGGGCTGCTCTCCCTGCCGGCTCCGCCCCTCACGTCTGATCACATTGTAACAAAAGGGAAGCATCATCCCCGCTGCGCGGGAGCGCGCCGGGAGAAGCCCGGGACAAGGGCGGGACCGTCTGTGGCCGTCCGGGGCCGGACGAGGTTGGGTTGGGCCAAGAGCCCTGGTCCATTTTATTTATTTTTTTTTTTTTTATATTTAGATACTTTTGACAAACAGTACCCAGAGGCTCTAACACCTGCACATAAATATGGCCCTGAGATCAGGTAAACAACGATTGGTGCATATTCAAACTACACAGGGTGTTGTCTCAGGCCCCCTAGATGCTTTTATTACCAGAGCCACAGGAATACTAGAAAAAGAAATTCAACAGGTTGAGCATAGATTGTCCCTGGACTTAGTTACTGGGAAACGCTCCTCACTAGGTGCTCTGGCCTGTGCTAAAAGCCCATTAACCAATGCAGCGTTTAACTGTATCTCTACATCAAACGCTGACATAATAGTCCATGAGGATGGGGCCGAAGCTATAACACATAGGTCACAAGAAAATATGGATCTGAACCCTGACTACAGTTCGACTAGTACAGAAGGGGATAGCGTACTTAGTGAGAATGATAAGTGTACTTCGCCAGGAAACCCGCAAGCACATATCCTTACCCTACCCAGTACTCCCGTCCCGTTACCTGTAATTCCTAAGCAGGCTTCACGAAAAAGAAAACATGTCTCAAGCCCACAGGGGGTCATGGAGCAGAAACAAATCAAATTAGATCATGCAAATAGCTCCTCCCACTCCCAGTCTACCCAAGGACCCCCATTAGTGTACTGCCCATCACTGGCCCACTCCGGGTCGTCAAACACTTGTCCAACCTGTTTTAGCAGTGATGATGCCCTGTTGGCAAAAATGGAAGCAATGGTTAAATCTTTATTGCTTCCAGTTATTGAGAATACTAGGATAATGTCCGCTAAAATAGATGTCTTAGAAGCAGCTATTAATATTAATATGGACCTCCTACAAAATTTAATACCCACTGGTATAAAGTTGAGGGGCCCAAATCCAAATGGGGGAACAACTGTAAATATGGGGACAACCAAAATTAATCCGGTGGTGACACCAACTACTAATACAAACAAGAAACAACAAACGGGGATAAAAATACCACCTGTTAGTAGAGTCCCGGTCAAAGAAACACCGAAGGCCAAACATCCATTGGCAGTCAATACTGTTCAGGGAAAAAAAGAACGAGGGAATGGTGCATCAAATCAGGGGAAAAACACCCCGGTTTACACTCCTGCATTGGGAAGGGATAATAAAACCCCATATACCGACAGGAATAAGAGGACTAACAATAGAATCACACGAAACCCATTGAGAGTTAATCTGCCCCCAGAAGCGTCACAATATACTATTGTACTAACAGGAGTGGCCCCCCTTAGAGAGGGTTCTAAAGAATCCCAAATGGATCTGCGAAATAAGGTCACATTCTGGCTGAATAAACATCGCCCACTTCCCCCTTCATCCCCTACCGAAATCCTTTATGTAAGGAGAGTAGAATGGGTAGGAAATGGCGAAAAAGATCTGGAAGGGGACTGTATTTTAGTTTCATTTAGAGATCACTGGGTAGTAGACAGAATCCAGAGGAAAGCCAGATTCGCCCGTCTGGGTGACGTTCAGACCTTAAACCTTGGCTACTTCTACCCCTATATACACCAAACAAATTACATGGGTCACAACCCATGGAAAGTTAAAGGGGGAAGACCCCGAGAGCCTGCTACACACCACCCCCAATATTATCCTCCCCTCCACAACCAATTTGAGGCACTGTCAGACCTAGAATGGGTGGACTGACTATGTGCAACAACCCAGTTATCTAGCTTAGTATCAGTGGAAGTCGAAGAAGTGCATACCCCTCCCACCCATATCCAACAACTAGCAAAGGAGCAACTGTTTACGCTCCATAATCCCAGGATGCAGAGGGAGTACGTGGGGACTAACATCACCACTTCTAATATAGAAGACAATGGTCCAATAGGTACTGATCCACTGAGCCCCCATTCCTCTATCCCTGTTAGTAACAATCATGCAGGGATAGACTCACTAAACTCACATATGGTGTCTTGGAATGTTGCTGGAGCCAAGTCGCGCTTGGAATCGGAGGATTGGTTGGGGTTTATAGGCATCCACGAGGTTGTATTGTTGCAGGAGACGTGGGCTACAGCTCCATTTTATCTGGCTGGATATTTAAATTTTTCTAAACCTGCATTAAAAGGTATAAAGGGGCGGGCATCTGCGGGATTAACCACATGGGTAAAACAGGCCTGGTGTTTTTCAGCTGCCGAATTGTATATAGACAATCCTGACATTCTGGCTATTAGGTTGAGCATAGCAGGGGGGCAGGACATGCTTATTATTAATATATATTCCAGAGGCCTCCCTGGCGGCCGAAGCCCCAAGTTGATTGGTGCTTTAGACACGCTACTAACGGGCTGGAATAAAGCATCACTAATCATTATAGCAGGGGATATCAATTGTACGATTGAGCCATTGTATCTGCCGGAGGATAACTGGGGGTTTGAGGAAGACGCCACATGGATGATCCCCGATCTTTCCAACAAAATTCCAGTCAAAGCAACGGATGCCGCCCTGAATTGGACGGCTTTTTGTCTTACTTGGGGACTTCGGGCAGTGAATGGACGCACCAAATCGGACATTGAAGCTAAACCCACTTTTGACAATGGTGTGAGGAAAAGTCGGATCGATTACATCTTTATAAAAATGGAATATTGGAGTATAATTGATGATATGGAAATCATAGTACGTCCAGAAAGTGACCATAATCCCTTGTCCTTGAAATTTAAAATGTTCGATCAGATTAGCCTAGGAGAACCTGTTCCAAGGGGGCTTGGGGTTGTAACATTGGCAAATGATCGGAGGAGAGTGAAGTGGTCACTAATTTCAAACGATCCAACGATACAGGCCGACATTGAAAATGTGGTGATAAACACCATAAACAATATGAGGTCCGTTGTAGTTGAGCGGGGTCAGGGCGAAATAAATAAGATGATGGGCTTACACGACAAATGTTTTTTTGAACTTAAAATGATTCTATCTAAACCATGTAAGTCAAACAGCGGTCACTCGAATCCCCTAAGAGCAAAATGGTACAATAGAGAATGTAGAGAGGCCCATAGATATCTCATTGAGCAAGTTAAATCTAGAGATTCTGGTGCAGTTAAAGAGGCCAGGAAAAGGTATAAAAGGGTGCAATGGGTGGCTAAAAAGGAATGGGAAGATGAGTTCTGGTCGGATCTACTAGATGCTAGCAAATCAAACGACCAGACTAAATTCTGGGATATAGTTAAATGTGGAAAGGATGGTGAGTTTCGTACTCCGTCTAACCATGTATCCCCGGAAGACTGGATTAAATATTACTCTACCCAATTTTGTCCAGTAGCCGTAGACCCCTTACCCAGACCTTCTTTGCTGACGGTAATAATCCCCAGCACTATGTCCCTGTCTTTTACTGAAGCAGAAGTGGAGTATGCACTAGGGTTAACAAAGAGGGGGAAGGCACCTGGTTTGGACCAAATTCCGGCAGACCTATTCAAAGCAAATATAGGCCTTTGGGTACCCTACCTAACGAATATAGCCAATACCATAGCAGGAGGTGCTAGCATCCCCAATACCTGGAAAGGGGCGGAGATCATCCCCATACATAAAAAGGGTGACAAATCAAACCCTGGGAACTACCGCCCAATCAGCTTAATTGACTGTTTTCAAAAAGTGTTTGCTCGAATGATTCTGGTGAGGGTTCTGGGGTGGATGGAGCTTGAAGGAATATTGTCCCCATTACAGGCGGGCTTCAGATCTGGTATAAGTACCATTGACCAGGTCCTGAGGTTTTGTATGATTTTTTGGAAGACTGTCACACTCGGCGGTGGTACCATTTTTGCCGCTTTTATAGACCTGAAATCGGCTTTTGATTTGGTGCCGAGGGAAAAATTATGGCGGGTACTAAGGGACTTAGGAATGCCGGGGGAATTAGTGGAAATCATTACTAGACTACACGAAGATAATTTCGCTAGGGTTAGATGGGGGGCACAAGGGCAAGTTACGGACCCATTCCGAGTATCACGAGGAGTCCGCCAGGGGTGCGTTCTCGCACCCACCCTATTCTTACTCTTCATAGATCAGGTAGTGAAATTCTTCGGGTCTTTCAACACGGATGCACCGTCCCTGGCGGGGACTAAATTCCCAATGTTGATCTTTGCGGACGACACCCTCCTCTTATCAAGGACGAGGGGGGGTCTGCAGAGAGCTCTAAATCACTTTGAGGAATTCTGTCACCAAAATGACCTCCAAATAAATGTAGGGAAAACTAAATTCATGGTTTTCTCCAGGAAAAAACCAATACGCAGTAGTGTTCAACTTAACGGGGTTAACCTGGATCAGGTTGACACGATGACGTATCTGGGGGTCACCCTGGATTACCGTTTGTCTTGGAAGCCACAAATAGAGACCCAGCAGTTAAAATTGGCCCAATTGACCGGCTGTCTCCTGCGAGAGCAAAAGAAATCTATCACCAAAAGGGTCGCCCCTGCATTACAAATTTATGATGTTAAAATTAATGCTGCAACACTCTATGGGGCTGAGCTATGGGGTTTTATGGATCTCTCAAGCTTGTATAAAACCCAGTGTAGGTTTCTTCGCAACCTAGTGGGGCTCCCCCAATCAACTCCACTGACCCCTCTTTGTCATGACATGGGCTGCCTGCCAATAACAGACATGGCAAGGTTTAGAGTAGTGTCCACCTGGAGGCGTTTGTGGACTACGGAGGAGTTGGCACTCTTTGCAAAGGAGCTAACCGAGGTGAAGGCAATCGGGCGCTCAGAGCGAATACCCTGGCTTCAATCGGTGAAAAAGAGCCTTTGTGATATGGGTCTTAGTCATCTATGGGTCTCGCCAAGTATTAACAATTTCCCCCCGAAAAAGGAATTTAAGAGTTTATTCTGGGCCTCAACTCGCCACTCGTTGGCACGTGCATCAAGCTTTGATGATTTAACGGGGCGTTTTTTAAGATTCAAATTGGATCCGGCTCGTGAGATATACTGGGATCTTATCTCCAGACCATTGGACAGAAAATTGTTCCACCAATTTCGGGTGGGTTCTTTACCCCTTAATTCCTTTACTTCATCCTGGTGCAACAATACCACCAATTGTTGTGGTTATTGCCCCGGGTGTAAAGAAACAGAGGGTCATTTTTTGTTCGCCTGCCCCCAATATAGAGAACCCCGTCTAAAATGGCTAAAACCCATTTTTAAACGCATGAAATGCAAAAAATCCTCGGATGCAATATGGGCCTTAAAAACAAATACATCTGATTTCACTGTGACATGTTTGGCCAAATATTTAGACTGGGCATGGGTAATCAGGGCAAGAAGGAATTCAACCGCCACATGATTAAATAATAGTGTGTTAATTGCTTAGTACCTTCCAGCAAATGTCAAATATATTTTTAAGAATTGTTAAATTTAATCTCTAAGAATTGTTAAAATGTAATGTCTTGTTCACTTCTAACAAAGGTTTAATAACTTTTTAAACTGTGGTTTCTAAATAGAGTCTAGATCGTTGATTTTATATAGAAGCAACTACTTTATAATATCTTCTCTTTTATGTAGGGATAATGAAATTGTTTTAAATGATTGTCAAAATTTGTCTTTTATGATTTTATTATCGAAATAAAGACATTAAAACCTGAACCTGGTATAGCGTGCGCCCTTGGCGTTGGATTGCTCCAGGAGTGGGTGCAGGTCCCTTATCAGGTCCAGGATGGTTTGGGGCGTAGCCTGTACCTTTCATGGATCTCTGCCTCAGTCAGTTGGAAGAGTGTGATGCGCTGTCTGTAAACACGCTCCTCCCCTCTCCAGATCCTCACTCCTGCTGCCTGTAGCCGCCTTGCAATAACATAGAGGGTGCCAAAGTGATCACACTGTTGCATTTTGGGGCTGTTTAAATACAGTGCACCTGATTACCACCTACTTTGAGTCCGTGGTAATTACCGACTCTTAAATACTGAATTTGTGGAAATTCGGTATTACCGAATTTTTCTACATCTCTTTTCTCGTTTTTACTGTTTCTTATTTACCGATTCGGTAATTGGGGGTTCGGTAACTGCGAATTGGTAAATTAGGAATTGGTAATAAGGAATCGGTATTTACCGATTCCTTATTACCGATTCCTTTCGTACATTGGGGACTGCTAACTACCGGTCGGAAACGCTAAAATCTACAGATTTTCGGTATTACCGACCGGCATTTAGCTACCTACATCTGGCCCTTAATCCTGTATTGTTCAGTGGTTAAGCCAAACCCACCAATCAGAGCACTCTTCCACACTTTGTAATTATGAGCATCCTCTTTTCTTACAGTGAGGAGCTTGTCTCTACCTTTGTCTGCAAAGGAGAGCCACAGATTGCTGCCCACTGCTCCTGAGGGACCCTATATACTTTACAGGCTCTCTCAAGTGCAGTTATGCATTTGTGGATGAAATCCCCACTCTGGTAGGGAGAGACAATCTTGTTCAGGTTCCTATGGTCATGACTATGTTCTCTACCTCTAGGGACACTATTGCTGCCAGCATGGGGCTCTAGCCCCAACTTTTGTGAAGCTTTCTGAAGCTCCCAGGATTCCCTGTTTAAGTCCAACTGCTCTCTATTGATCCTAAGCTTAGCTTTTTCAAACTCAAGCAGTCTGCACTTTTTATCATAGGAGGACTCTCTCCTGTGAGAAGTAGAGGTCCTATGAGAAACAGAGGTCCCTACAGAAGTACCAGAATGATTAGACTCATGAGAAGGAGATCTTGATCTTCTTGGTAAACTGTCAACCCTTCCAGGTGGAGTAAAGAGAGGGCCAATGAGGCCTTCTCCCCTATCTATAGGAATAATTGGATTGTTCAAGTTAGAATCCTCTTGATCCTCCTGGTCAACTTCATAGTCTAGGTCTTGGATGTTTTCACTTCCTAGCCTTTCCTCTTCTGCTGCCACACCCAACTTGCCTGCCTCATCAGACCCTGAGGTCTTTCTGAGGTAATCTAAAAGCAAAGTCTCTATGAGGCATTGAGTCCTAGGGTTTTTTCCTGTTTTCAGTTTTCTAGATGCATACATATTCCTCAGTTCCTGAAATGGAAGATGGTCATACTTAGCTAGCATGGAGCCACTGGCTTCTGCCTGTGAAGACATACTAATGTTATGTGGTGTAGGCACCTACCTAACCTAGTGGGACTATTAAACTCTCTTTTTTTTGTTTAAGAATTTTATTGAATTTTGAGGATAAAACAAAAACAAGAAGAAAAAAGCGAACAACATTGTCAAAGCAATGCATATAGGTCAAATAATACATACGTATACAATATATAATTGTAGATAAGAAAACAAAAGTAAAAAGAAGAGAGAAAGTAAAAAAAAGGAAACATAAACAAAGATAAATAAATAAATAAATAAAAGAGAGATACAAATGATTTAATGAAATATGGAATTAAGAGGGAGAAATAGTTTAAGATACAGGTGCATGTGCAGCAAGATATGATGTCAGTCAGTCAGTCAAAATACTTTATTGCGATAACTTAATATCATATAAAGACAATGACAGAGTACAGATTATTTAAAATACATATACAATAAATACATGGTTTAAAAACAGTTGAAATACATACAAAAAAGATAAAAAATCATACAAAAAGTCATACATATAGTGCAACATGCGAAGTACTAAGAGCCCCAGAATAAGACATATCTAAAACCAGATATGTCCCTGTTACAATTCCTATTATAGTCACAAAGTGCCTTTTATAATACTCAGTTTATGCTATTGAAGGGGGATTATTATATTTTTTAGCCTAATGTTCCTGCTCCTAATGGCACTCACTAGGAAGCTAGCCACATAGAACATAATCCTAGGAGTCTGCAGAAGCTGTAAATAAATAAGAGCAGGTTTAACTTGAATAAATCCAGCCTCCTTTAGGATGGGCACAAGAAACTTCCTCCTCGCCTCTACGTAATGCCCACAGAACATCACTAAGTGCATAGTATTTTGTTCGGAGAAATGGTCACAGGAACATGGTAACACCTTTTCTGGGGTACTCCATACAGGATAAAAACCAAGATTAAAATGTATCAAATTAAAACGAAACCGAGTTAAAATGAACCTGTGGTAAGGATGGGTCACCATGTTCAGGTAGCTTTCTGGGCCGTCAGGTATAGATAATATTAGACTGACCCTAACGCTTGGTTTTTTCAACTCACTCTCTTCTCTTTCCAGGGATAAAAGCTCTCTCATTGCACACTTTGTTAATGCAATATCTTTGGGTGTTATTGACTCTGTTGCTGAGTATAACTCTGGCCTCCCCAACTTGGTGAAATTTTCCTTAATGTAAGTCAACCACTTAATGTTTTTAACTTTATCCAAACACAGACAATCTTTCATGATGATATGATTTAGGGGAATTTCTTTGTTAAGCCGCATCCTCAGCCAAGCTACAAGAGGTGCTGTTTTTATCAAGTCTGTGATGTAGCCTTCCCCAAGTTCCAAGTGTACAGTGTAGGACGGAGTCGACTGTGGGACACCAAGAACAGATCTGAAAAATTTATTTTCCATGATCTGTAGGGAGTCTAGACCCCTGTAACCCCAAATTGAGCTGCCATAGGATGCAACTGAAATACATTTAGCCTTATAAATTTTCATTATGGCTGCGATTGGCCTGGCCCCCAGTTTCTTAGAGAACCCCTGGAGAGCTGAAGATGTTCTTGCTAACGAGATTACTCTATTCTTTAGCTGGGGTCCCCAGTTACCCTTTTCATCGAATGTGATCCCTAGGTAAGGGAAGGAAGCTACTCGAGCAAGCTTCTCCCGTCCACAAAAAAAAGTTTTATGACAGTTTTTCCTTGCTGCGCTGCCCATAAGCATAATTTGGGATTTCTTCGCATTTATTTTTAGGTCAAGTGAGCCCATAAAAGTTTTAAAGGCGTCCAAAAGACGTTGGAGCCCCACCCCGGTACGTGCAAGAAGTACCGCGTCATCCGCGTAAAGGAGAACAGGGATCCCCTGCTCCCCTACACGCGGAATGTCGAGGGTCACGTCCCTCAGGGCGGGTTCTAGAGCATTCACATATAATGTGAACAATAGGGGTGCAAGAATGCACCCCTGTCTGACCCCCTTTTCTGAAGCAAAGTCCTCCGTACACCGTCCACCCGTGGTGACTCTAATTTTAGCTGTAAGGCCCAAGTGCAAGTCTGCCAATAAGTTAACTATTGTCCTGTCCAAACCCATTTCTAGCAATATAGACCAAAGCTTTGATCTGTTGACCAGATCAAAAGCAGAGGAGAGGTCCATGAAACCAAGGTACATGGACCCCGCCTTGGCCTTGGTGTATTTCTCTACCAGCATATGCAAATTGAGACATTGGTCCTGAGTGCTTCTTTTGGGTCTAAATCCATATTGAACATTGGTCAGAATACTTTTCTCAGTTGCCCACTCATTTAGTTTTGCTAATATGACTCTTCCTAAAATTTTAACTGATGAGTCAATCAATGAGATCGGTCTATAACATGCAGGATCCTGCCTATTTCCCTTTTTAAGCACAGGGATGATTATTGATGTTTTCCATGACTCTGGTATATTATCATGGCTTAAGGCATTAAAGACCCTACAGAGTAATCTAGACCAAAAATTAGGGAAACATTTAAAAGCGTCAGCAGAACACCATCAGGTCCTGGCGCCTTTTTTTTCAGAGTACAATCTATTGCTTGTAAGACTTCTGCGACCTCAAAGAGCACTTGATTTCCATTGGCTATACGGTCAACCGGACCCCCGGGACCTCCACTACTATGGTCAGAATAAATGTCGCTAAAATGTTTTATCCAACCTTCATCAGGTATGTTAGTTTCTAGAGGAGAATTCTCCTCTCCTGTGAATAGAGGTTGGTTAACAATTTTCCAAAATTCTCCACTATTTTTCAATATCGCTGGGTCTGATAGCTGGGACCAAGCTTCATCTTAGATCTCTTTTTTCCTATCAGCTATGGCTTTTTTATACCGGGCTCTACAGATTGTGATAAGGGCGGGAACTTTTGGAACAGCCTTCAAGGCACTTAACAGCCACAATGTGCTTTTGAGCATCTGTTATCAAACCATCTTTTGATGGGCAGTGTCTGCATTTTTGGACCAGCAAGGAGTCTTTGATTAATCTTGCTGCAGATGCTACCAAAGGCAAGTACCACTTCCCTATTATGAGCCTCACTAGATGAACACACACCAACCTCATCCTCAGCGTCGGAGAGTACCTCTTGTACAAAGGATTCTGGAATTATGCTATCCCATTTCAATCTGCGACCCTGGTCTTTAACTTTAAGTGCTAACCTGTTGTCGCGAGGACCATCTTTTCGCAGTATTAGGTCAGTATTTGCTAGATCCATGGTGACAGGATTATGATCACTAAAAACAGAAACCACAGTTTTATACATTAAAACTTTACCTAATAAACATAATGGTATAAATATATAATCGATAATAGAGCCATTGTCTGTTCCCTTAAAGGTAGGGGCCCTAACCCCCCCTCCCCACACCCAGACTCATATAAATTCCATCTTGCTAAAACAATTCTAGACATTCCCCCTGTTTATTATGTTCAAGATGGATTGGCGAGCAATTAGGGGGGGATTCTTCTTCACCGCAAACACACATTAATGTACAAGGGTGGATATTAAAATCCCCCATAAAGATGATTTCAAAAGAATTTACATTTTCACTGTAGGCTGACAAAAACTGATCCAATCTATCTAGACTATGCAAAGTACTGTCAGATGCAAGTAGGTATAGTCTACAGAGCACCTGCACATGTGGTGGTATAGGATTCCTTTGCCTGATAACGCCGGATACTGACCAAGGAGGGAGCTGAGGGAGCCTGTTGTTGCCTGCCTGACTGCTTCTGCCGCTGCCCCTCGCCGGACCCGCTTCGCGGGTCCCGCTTCGCGGCTAGGAGCAGACTACAGGACCTTGGGGTGTGTTTGCTCTCCTGACCGGCAGGGCTGCGAGCTAGAAGCGGCGGACTCCAAGCTCCAGGAGTCCCCGCGCGCCCGTGGTCATCTGGGCTGCTCTCCCTGCCGGCTCCGCCCCCTTCTGGACGAACAAAGCTGCGTCCCACCCTGCAATCAGCGGATTCCTTTGCCTGATAACGCCGGATACTGACCAAGGAGGGAGCTGAGGGAGCCTGTTGTTGCCTGCCTGACTGCTTCTGCCGCTGCCCCTCGCCGGACCCGCGGGTCCCGCTTCGCGGCTAGGAGCAGACTACAGGACCTTGGGGTGTGTTTGCTCTCCTGACCGGCAGGGCTGCGAGCTAGAAGCGGCGGACTCCAAGCTCCAGGAGTCCCCGCGCGCCCGTGGTCATCTGGGCTGCTCTCCCTGCCGGCTCCGCCCCCTTCTGGACGAACAAAGCTGCGTCCCACCCTGCAATCAGCGGATTCCTTTGCCTGATAACGCCGGATACTGACCAAGGAGGGAGCTGAGGGAGCCTGTTGTTGCCTGCCTGACTGCTTCTGCCGCTGCCCCTCGCCGGACCCGCTTCGCGGGTCCCGCTTCGCGGCTAGGAGCAGACTACAGGACCTTGGGGTCTGTTTGCTCTCCTGACCGGCAGGGCTGCGAGCTAGAAGCGGCGGACTCCAAGCTCCAGGAGTCCCCGCGCGCCCGTGGTCATCTGGGCTGCTCTCCCTGCCGGCTCCGCCCCCTTCTGGACGAACAAAGCTGCGTCCCACCCTGCAATCAGCGGATTCCTTTGCCTGATAACGCCGGATACTGACCAAGGAGGGAGCTGAGGGAGCCTGTTGTTGCCTGCCTGACTGCTTCTGCCGCTGCCCCTCGCCGGACCCGCTTCGCGGGTCCCGCTTCGCGGCTAGGAGCAGACTACAGGACCTTGGGGTGTGTTTGCTCTCCTGACCGGCAGGGCTGCGAGCTAGAAGCGGCGGACTCCAAGCTCCAGGAGTCCCCGCGCGCCCGTGGTCATCTGGGCTGCTCTCCCTGCCGGCTCCGCCCCCTTCTGGACGAACAAAGCTGTGTCCCACCCTGCAATCAGCGGATTCCTTTGCCTGATAACGCCGGATACTGACCAAGGAGGGAGCTGAGGGAGCCTGTTGTTGCCTGCCTGACTGCTTCTGCCGCTGCCCCTCGCCGGACCCGCTTCGCGGGTCCCGCTTCGCGGCTAGGAGCAGACTACAGGACCTTGGGGTGTGTTTGCTCTCCTGACCGGCAGGGCTGCGAGCTAGAAGCGGCGGACTCCAAGCTCCAGGAGTCCCCGCGCGCCCGTGGTCATCTGGGCTGCTCTCCCTGCCGGCTCCGCCCCCTTCTGGACGAACAAAGCTGCGTCCCACCCTGCAATCAGCGGATTCCTTTGCCTGATAACGCCGGATACTGACCAAGGAGGGAGCTGAGGGAGCCTGTTGTTGCCTGCCTGACTGCTTCTGCCGCTGCCCCTCGCCGGACCCGCTTCGCGGGTCCCGCTTCGCGGCTAGGAGCAGACTACAGGACCTTGGGGTCTGTTTGCTCTCCTGACCGGCAGGGCTGCGAGCTAGAAGCGGCGGACTCCAAGCTCCAGGAGTCCCCGCGCGCCCGTGGTCATCTGGGCTGCTCTCCCTGCCGGCTCCGCCCCCTTCTGGACGAACAAAGCTGCGTCCCACCCTGCAATCAGCGGATTCCTTTGCCTGATAACGCCGGATACTGACCAAGGAGGGAGCTGAGGGAGCCTGTTGTTGCCTGCCTGACTGCTTCTGCCGCTGCCCCTCGCCGGACCCGCTTCGCGGGTCCCGCTTCGCGGCTAGGAGCAGACTACAGGACCTTGGGGTGTGTTTGCTCTCCTGACCGGCAGGGCTGCGAGCTAGAAGCGGCGGACTCCAAGCTCCAGGAGTCCCCGCGCGCCCGTGGTCATCTGGGCTGCTCTCCCTGCCGGCTCCGCCCCTCACGTCTGATCACATTGTAACAAAAGGGAAGCATCATCCCCGCTGCGCGGGAGCGCGCCGGGAGAAGCCCGGGACAAGGGCGGGACCGTCTGTGGCCGTCCGGGGCCGGACGAGGTTGGGTTGGGCCAAGAGCCCTGGTCCATTTTATTTTTTTTTATTTTTTTATATTTAGATACTTTTGACAAACAGTACCCAGAGGCTCTAACACCTGCACATAAATATGGCCCTGAGATCAGGTAAACAACGATTGGTGCATATTCAAACTACACAGGGTGTTGTCTCAGGCCCCCTAGATGCTTTTATTACCAGAGCCACAGGAATACTAGAAAAAGAAATTCAACAGGTTGAGCATAGATTGTCCCTGGACTTAGTTACTGGGAAACGCTCCTCACTAGGTGCTCTGGCCTGTGCTAAAAGCCCATTAACCAATGCAGCGTTTAACTGTATCTCTACATCAAACGCTGACATAATAGTCCATGAGGATGGGGCCGAAGCTATAACACATAGGTCACAAGAAAATATGGATCTGAACCCTGACTACAGTTCGACTAGTACAGAAGGGGATAGCGTACTTAGTGAGAATGATAAGTGTACTTCGCCAGGAAACCCGCAAGCACATATCCTTACCCTACCCAGTACTCCCGTCCCGTTACCTGTAATTCCTAAGCAGGCTTCACGAAAAAGAAAACATGTCTCAAGCCCACAGGGGGTCATGGAGCAGAAACAAATCAAATTAGATCATGCAAATAGCTCCTCCCACTCCCAGTCTACCCAAGGACCCCCATTAGTGTACTGCCCATCACTGGCCCACTCCGGGTCGTCAAACACTTGTCCAACCTGTTTTAGCAGTGATGATGCCCTGTTGGCAAAAATGGAAGCAATGGTTAAATCTTTATTGCTTCCAGTTATTGAGAATACTAGGATAATGTCCGCTAAAATAGATGTCTTAGAAGCAGCTATTAATATTAATATGGACCTCCTACAAAATTTAATACCCACTGGTATAAAGTTGAGGGGCCCAAATCCAAATGGGGGAACAACTGTAAATATGGGGACAACCAAAATTAATCCGGTGGTGACACCAACTACTAATACAAACAAGAAACAACAAACGGGGATAAAAATACCACCTGTTAGTAGAGTCCCGGTCAAAGAAACACCGAAGGCCAAACATCCATTGGCAGTCAATACTGTTCAGGGAAAAAAAGAACGAGGGAATGGTGCATCAAATCAGGGGAAAAACACCCCGGTTTACACTCCTGCATTGGGAAGGGATAATAAAACCCCATATACCGACAGGAATAAGAGGACTAACAATAGAATCACACGAAACCCATTGAGAGTTAATCTGCCCCCAGAAGCGTCACAATATACTATTGTACTAACAGGAGTGGCCCCCCTTAGAGAGGGTTCTAAAGAATCCCAAATGGATCTGCGAAATAAGGTCACATTCTGGCTGAATAAACATCGCCCACTTCCCCCTTCATCCCCTACCGAAATCCTTTATGTAAGGAGAGTAGAATGGGTAGGAAATGGCGAAAAAGATCTAGAAGGGGACTGTATTTTAGTTTCATTTAGAGATCACTGGGTAGTAGACAGAATCCAGAGGAAAGCCAGATTCGCCCGTCTGGGTGACGTTCAGACCTTAAACCTTGGCTACTTCTACCCCTATATACACCAAACAAATTACATGGGTCACAACCCATGGAAAGTTAAAGGGGGAAGACCCCGAGAGCCTGCTACACACCACCCCCAATATTATCCTCCCCTCCACAACCAATTTGAGGCACTGTCAGACCTAGAATGGGTGGACTGACTATGTGCAACAACCCAGTTATCTAGCTTAGTATCAGTGGAAGTCGAAGAAGTGCATACCCCTCCCACCCATATCCAACAACTAGCAAAGGAGCAACTGTTTACGCTCCATAATCCCAGGATGCAGAGGGAGTACGTGGGGACTAACATCACCACTTCTAATATAGAAGACAATGGTCCAATAGGTACTGATCCACTGAGCCCCCATTCCTCTATCCCTGTTAGTAACAATCATGCAGGGATAGACTCACTAAACTCACATATGGTGTCTTGGAATGTTGCTGGAGCCAAGTCGCGCTTGGAATCGGAGGATTGGTTGGGGTTTATAGGCATCCACGAGGTTGTATTGTTGCAGGAGACGTGGGCTACAGCTCCATTTTATCTGGCTGGATATTTAAATTTTTCTAAACCTGCATTAAAAGGTATAAAGGGGCGGGCATCTGGGGGATTAACCACATGGGTAAAACAGGCCTGGTGTTTTTCAGCTGCCGAATTGTATATAGACAATCCTGACATTCTGGCTATTAGGTTGAGCATAGCAGGGGGGCAGGACATGCTTATTATTAATATATATTCCAGAGGCCTCCCTGGCGGCCGAAGCCCCAAGTTGATTGGTGCTTTAGACACGCTACTAACGGGCTGGAATAAAGCATCACTAATCATTATAGCAGGGGATATCAATTGTACGATTGAGCCATTGTATCTGCCGGAGGATAACTGGGGGTTTGAGGAAGACGCCACATGGATGATCCCCGATCTTTCCAACAAAATTCCAGTCAAAGCAACGGATGCCGCCCTGAATTGGACGGCTTTTTGTCTTACTTGGGGACTTCGGGCAGTGAATGGACGCACCAAATCGGACATTGAAGCTAAACCCACTTTTGACAATGGTGTGAGGAAAAGTCGGATCGATTACATCTTTATAAAAATGGAATATTGGAGTATAATTGATGATATGGAAATCATAGTACGTCCAGAAAGTGACCATAATCCCTTGTACTTGAAATTTAAAATGTTCGATCAGATTAGCCTAGGAGAACCTGTTCCAAGGGGGCTTGGGGTTGTAACATTGGCAAATGATCGGAGGAGAGTGAAGTGGTCACTAATTTCAAACGATCCAACGATACAGGCCGACATTGAAAATGTGGTGATAAACACCATAAACAATATGAGGTCCGTTGTAGTTGAGCGGGGTCAGGGCGAAATAAATAAGATGATGGGCTTACACGACAAATGTTTTTTTGAACTTAAAATGATTCTATCTAAACCATGTAAGTCAAACAGCGGTCACTCGAATCCCCTAAGAGCAAAATGGTACAATAGAGAATGTAGAGAGGCCCATAGATATCTCATTGAGCAAGTTAAATCTAGAGATTCTGGTGCAGTTAAAGAGGCCAGGAAAAGGTATAAAAGGGTGCAATGGGTGGCTAAAAAGGAATGGGAAGATGAGTTCTGGTCGGATCTACTAGATGCTAGCAAATCAAACGACCAGACTAAATTCTGGGATATAGTTAAATGTGGAAAGGATGGTGAGTTTCGTACTCCGTCTAACCATGTATCCCCGGAAGACTGGATTAAATATTACTCTACCCAATTTTGTCCAGTAGCCGTAGACCCCTTACCCAGACCTTCTTTGCTGACGGTAATAATCCCCAGCACTATGTCCCTGTCTTTTACTGAAGCAGAAGTGGAGTATGCACTAGGGTTAACAAAGAGGGGGAAGGCACCTGGTTTGGACCAAATTCCGGCAGACCTATTCAAAGCAAATATAGGCCTTTGGGTACCCTACCTAACGAATATAGCCAATACCATAGCAGGAGGTGCTAGCATCCCCAATACCTGGAAAGGGGCGGAGATCATCCCCATACATAAAAAGGGTGACAAATCAAACCCTGGGAACTACCGCCCAATCAGCTTAATTGACTGTTTTCAAAAAGTGTTTGCTCGAATGATTCTGGTGAGGGTTCTGGGGTGGATGGAGCTTGAAGGAATATTGTCCCCATTACAGGCGGGCTTCAGATCTGGTATAAGTACCATTGACCAGGTCCTGAGGTTTTGTATGATTTTTTGGAAGACTGTCACACTCGGCGGTGGTACCATTTTTGCCGCTTTTATAGACCTGAAATCGGCTTTTGATTTGGTGCCGAGGGAAAAATTATGGCGGGTACTAAGGGACTTAGGAATGCCGGGGGAATTAGTGGAAATCATTACTAGACTACACGAAGATAATTTCGCTAGGGTTAGATGGGGGGCACAAGGGCAAGTTACGGACCCATTCCGAGTATCACGAGGAGTCCGCCAGGGGTGCGTTCTCGCACCCACCCTATTCTTACTCTTCATAGATCAGGTAGTGAAATTCTTCGGGTCTTTCAACACGGATGCACCGTCCCTGGCGGGGACTAAATTCCCAATGTTGATCTTTGCGGACGACACCCTCCTCTTATCAAGGACGAGGGGGGGTCTGCAGAGAGCTCTAAATCACTTTGAGGAATTCTGTCACCAAAATGACCTCCAAATAAATGTAGGGAAAACTAAATTCATGGTTTTCTCCAGGAAAAAACCAATACGCAGTAGTGTTCAACTTAACGGGGTTAACCTGGATCAGGTTGACACGATGACGTATCTGGGGGTCACCCTGGATTACCGTTTGTCTTGGAAGCCACAAATAGAGACCCAGCAGTTAAAATTGGCCCAATTGACCGGCTGTCTCCTGCGAGAGCAAAAGAAATCTATCACCAAAAGGGTCGCCCCTGCATTACAAATTTATGATGTTAAAATTAATGCTGCAACACTCTATGGGGCTGAGCTATGGGGTTTTATGGATCTCTCAAGCTTGTATAAAACCCAGTGTAGGTTTCTTCGCAACCTAGTGGGGCTCCCCCAATCAACTCCACTGACCCCTCTTTGTCATGACATGGGCTGCCTGCCAATAACAGACATGGCAAGGTTTAGAGTAGTGTCCACCTGGAGGCGTTTGTGGACTACGGAGGAGTTGGCACTCTTTGCAAAGGAGCTAACCGAGGTGAAGGCAATCGGGCGCTCAGAGCGAATACCCTGGCTTCAATCGGTGAAAAAGAGCCTTTGTGATATGGGTCTTAGTCATCTATGGGTCTCGCCAAGTATTAACAATTTCCCCCCGAAAAAGGAATTTAAGAGTTTATTCTGGGCCTCAACTCGCCACTCGTTGGCACGTGCATCAAGCTTTGATGATTTAACGGGGCGTTTTTTAAGATTCAAATTGGATCCGGCTCGTGAGATATACTGGGATCTTATCTCCAGACCATTGGACAGAAAATTGTTCCACCAATTTCGGGTGGGTTCTTTACCCCTTAATTCCTTTACTTCATCCTGGTGCAACAATACCACCAATTGTTGTGGTTATTGCCCCGGGTGTAAAGAAACAGAGGGTCATTTTTTGTTCGCCTGCCCCCAATATAGAGAACCCCGTCTAAAATGGCTAAAACCCATTTTTAAACGCATGAAATGCAAAAAATCCTCGGATGCAATATGGGCCTTAAAAACAAATACATCTGATTTCACTGTGACATGTTTGGCCAAATATTTAGGCTGGGCATGGGTAATCAGGGCAAGAAGGAATTCAACCGCCACATGATTAAATAATAGTGTGTTAATTGCTTAGTACCTTCCAGCAAATGTCAAATATATTTTTAAGAATTGTTAAATTTAATCTCTAAGAATTGTTAAAATGTAATGTCTTGTTCACTTCTAACAAAGGTTTAATAACTTTTTAAACTGTGGTTTCTAAATAGAGTCTAGATCGTTGATTTTATATAGAAGCAACTACTTTATAATATCTTCTCTTTTATGTAGGGATAATGAAATTGTTTTAAATGATTGTCAAAATTTGTCTTTTATGATTTTATTATCGAAATAAAGACATTAAAACCTGAACCTGGTATAGCGTGCGCCCGTGGCGTTGGATTGCTCCAGGAGTGGGTGCAGGTCCCTTATCAGGTCCAGGATGGTTTGGGGCGTAGCCTGTACCTTTCATGGATCTCTGCCTCAGTCAGTTGGAAGAGTGTGATGCGCTGTCTGTAAACACGCTCCTCCCCTCTCCAGATCCTCACTCCTGCTGCCTGTAGCCGCCTTGCAATAACATAGAGGGTGCCAAAGTGATCACACTGTTGCATTTTGGGGCTGTTTAAATACAGTGCACCTGATTACCACCTACTTTGAGTCCGTGGTAATTACCGACTCTTAAATACTGAATTTGTGGAAATTCGGTATTACCGAATTTTTCTACATCTCTTTTCTCGTTTTTACTGTTTCTTATTTACCGATTCGGTAATTGGGGGTTCGGTAACTGCGAATTGGTAAATTAGGAATTGGTAATAAGGAATCGGTATTTACCGATTCCTTATTACCGATTCCTTTCGTACATTGGGGACTGCTAACTACCGGTCGGAAACGCTAAAATCTACAGATTTTCGGTATTACCGACCGGCATTTAGCTACCTACATCTGGCCCTTAATCCTGTATTGTTCAGTGGTTAAGCCAAACCCACCAATCAGAGCACTCTTCCACACTTTGTAATTATGAGCATCCTCTTTTCTTACAGTGAGGAGCTTGTCTCTACCTTTGTCTGCAAAGGAGAGCCACAGATTGCTGCCCACTGCTCCTGAGGGACCCTATATACTTTACAGGCTCTCTCAAGTGCAGTTATGCATTTGTGGATGAAATCCCCACTCTGGTAGGGAGAGACAATCTTGTTCAGGTTCCTATGGTCATGACTATGTTCTCTACCTCTAGGGACACTATTGCTGCCAGCATGGGGCTCTAGCCCCAACTTTTGTGAAGCTTTCTGAAGCTCCCAGGATTCCCTGTTTAAGTCCAACTGCTCTCTATTGATCCTAAGCTTAGCTTTTTCAAACTCAAGCAGTCTGCACTTTTTATCATAGGAGGACTCTCTCCTGTGAGAAGTAGAGGTCCTATGAGAAACAGAGGTCCCTACAGAAGTACCAGAATGATTAGACTCATGAGAAGGAGATCTTGATCTTCTTGGTAAACTGTCAACCCTTCCAGGTGGAGTAAAGAGAGGGCCAATGAGGCCTTCTCCCCTATCTATAGGAATAATTGGATTGTTCAAGTTAGAATCCTCTTGATCCTCCTGGTCAACTTCATAGTCTAGGTCTTGGATGTTTTCACTTCCTAGCCTTTCCTCTTCTGCTGCCACACCCAACTTGCCTGCCTCATCAGACCCTGAGGTCTTTCTGAGGTAATCTAAAAGCAAAGTCTCTATGAGGCATTGAGTCCTAGGGTTTTTTCCTGTTTTCAGTTTTCTAGATGCATACATATTCCTCAGTTCCTGAAATGGAAGATGGTCATACTTAGCTAGCATGGAGCCACTGGCTTCTGCCTGTGAAGACATACTAATGTTATGTGGTGTAGGCACCTACCTAACCTAGTGGGACTATTAAACTCTCTTTTTTTTTGTTTAAGAATTTTATTGAATTTTGAGGATAAAACAAAAACAAGAAGAAAAAAGCGAACAACATTGTCAAAGCAATGCATATAGGTCAAATAATACATACGTATACAATATATAATTGTAGATAAGAAAACAAAAGTAAAAAGAAGAGAGAAAGTAAAAAAAAGGAAACATAAACAAAGATAAATAAATAAATAAATAAAAGAGAGATACAAATGATTTAATGAAATATGGAATTAAGAGGGAGAAATAGTTTAAGATACAGGTGCATGTGCAGCAAGATATGATGTCAGTCAGTCAGTCAAAATACTTTATTGCGATAACTTAATATCATATAAAGACAATGACAGAGTACAGATTATTTAAAATACATATACAATAAATACATGGTTTAAAAACAGTTGAAATACATACAAAAAAGATAAAAAATCATACAAAAAGTCATACATATAGTGCAACATGCGAAGTACTAAGAGCCCCAGAATAAGACATATCTAAAACCAGATATGTCCCTGTTACAATTCCTATTATAGTCACAAAGTGCCTTTTATAATACTCAGTTTATGCTATTGAAGGGGGATTATTATATTTTTTAGCCTAATGTTCCTGCTCCTAATGGCACTCACTAGGAAGCTAGCCACATAGAACATAATCCTAGGAGTCTGCAGAAGCTGTAAATAAATAAGAGCAGGTTTAACTTGAATAAATCCAGCCTCCTTTAGGATGGGCACAAGAAACTTCCTCCTCGCCTCTACGTAATGCCCACAGAACATCACTAAGTGCATAGTATTTTGTTCGGAGAAATGGTCACAGGAACATGGTAACACCTTTTCTGGGGTACTCCATACAGGATAAAAACCAAGATTAAAATGTATCAAATTAAAACGAAACCGAGTTAAAATGAACCTGTGGTAAGGATGGGTCACCATGTTCAGGTAGCTTTCTGGGCCGTCAGGTATAGATAATATTAGACTGACCCTAACGCTTGGTTTTTTCAACTCACTCTCTTCTCTTTCCAGGGATAAAAGCTCTCTCATTGCACACTTTGTTAATGCAATATCTTTGGGTGTTATTGACTCTGTTGCTGAGTATAACTCTGGCCTCCCCAACTTGGTGAAATTTTCCTTAATGTAAGTCAACCACTTAATGTTTTTAACTTTATCCAAACACAGACAATCTTTCATGATGATATGATTTAGGGGAATTTCTTTGTTAAGCCGCATCCTCAGCCAAGCTACAAGAGGTGCTGTTTTTATCAAGTCTGTGATGTAGCCTTCCCCAAGTTCCAAGTGTACAGTGTAGGACGGAGTCGACTGTGGGACACCAAGAACAGATCTGAAAAATTTATTTTCCATGATCTGTAGGGAGTCTAGACCCCTGTAACCCCAAATTGAGCTGCCATAGGATGCAACTGAAATACATTTAGCCTTATAAATTTTCATTATGGCTGCGATTGGCCTGGCCCCCAGTTTCTTAGAGAACCCCTGGAGAGCTGAAGATGTTCTTGCTAACGAGATTACTCTATTCTTTAGCTGGGGTCCCCAGTTACCCTTTTCATCGAATGTGATCCCTAGGTAAGGGAAGGAAGCTACTCGAGCAAGCTTCTCCCGTCCACAAAAAAAAGTTTTATGACAGTTTTTCCTTGCTGCGCTGCCCATAAGCATAATTTGGGATTTCTTCGCATTTATTTTTAGGTCAAGTGAGCCCATAAAAGTTTTAAAGGCGTCCAAAAGACGTTGGAGCCCCACCCCGGTACGTGCAAGAAGTACCGCGTCATCCGCGTAAAGGAGAACAGGGATCCCCTGCTCCCCTACACGCGGAATGTCGAGGGTCACGTCCCTCAGGGCGGGTTCTAGAGCATTCACATATAATGTGAACAATAGGGGTGCAAGAATGCACCCCTGTCTGACCCCCTTTTCTGAAGCAAAGTCCTCCGTACACCGTCCACCCGTGGTGACTCTAATTTTAGCTGTAAGGCCCAAGTGCAAGTCTGCCAATAAGTTAACTATTGTCCTGTCCAAACCCATTTCTAGCAATATAGACCAAAGCTTTGATCTGTTGACCAGATCAAAAGCAGAGGAGAGGTCCATGAAACCAAGGTACATGGACCCCGCCTTGGCCTTGGTGTATTTCTCTACCAGCATATGCAAATTGAGACATTGGTCCTGAGTGCTTCTTTTGGGTCTAAATCCATATTGAACATTGGTCAGAATACTTTTCTCAGTTGCCCACTCATTTAGTTTTGCTAATATGACTCTTCCTAAAATTTTAACTGATGAGTCAATCAATGAGATCGGTCTATAACATGCAGGATCCTGCCTATTTCCCTTTTTAAGCACAGGGATGATTATTGATGTTTTCCATGACTCTGGTATATTATCATGGCTTAAGGCATTAAAGACCCTACAGAGTAATCTAGACCAAAAATTAGGGAAACATTTAAAAGCGTCAGCAGAACACCATCAGGTCCTGGCGCCTTTTTTTTCAGAGTACAATCTATTGCTTGTAAGACTTCTGCGACCTCAAAGTGCACTTGATTTCCATTGGCTATACGGCCAACCGGACCCCCGGGACCTCCACTACTATGGTCAGAATAAATGTCGCTAAAATGTTTTATCCAACCTTCATCAGGTATGTTAGTTTCTAGAGGAGATTCTCCTCTCCTGTGAATAGAGGTTGGTTAACAATTTTCCAAAATTCTCCACTATTTTTCAATATCGCTGGGTCTGATAGCTGGGACCAAGCTTCATCTTTGATCTCTTTTTTCCTATCAGCTATGGCTTTTTTATACCGGGCTCTACAGATTGTGATAAGGGCGGGAACTTTTGGAACAGCCTTCAAGGCACTTAACAGCCACAATGTGCTTTTGAGCATCTGTTATCAAACCATCTTTTGATGGGCAGTGTCTGCATTTTTGGACCAGCAAGGAGTCTTTGATTAATCTTGCTGCAGATGCTACCAAAGGCAAGTACCACTTCCCTATTATGAGCCTCACTAGATGAACACACACCAACCTCATCCTCAGCGTCGGAGAGTACCTCTTGTACAAAGGATTCTGGAATTATGCTATCCCATTTCAATCTGCGACCCTGGTCTTTAACTTTAAGTGCTAACCTGTTGTCGCGAGGACCATCTTTTCGCAGTATTAGGTCAGTATTTGCTAGATCCATGGTGACAGGATTATGATCACTAAAAACAGAAACCACAGTTTTATACATTAAAACTTTACCTAATAAACATAATGGTATAAATATATAATCGATAATAGAGCCATTGTCTGTTCCCTTAAAGGTAGGGGCCCTAACCCCCCCTCCCCACACCCAGACTCATATAAATTCCATCTTGCTAAAACAATTCTAGACATTCCCCCTGTTTATTATGTTCAAGATGGATTGGCGAGCAATTAGGGGGGGATTCTTCTTCACCGCAAACACACATTAATGTACAAGGGTGGATATTAAAATCCCCCATAAAGATGATTTCAAAAGAATTTACATTTTCACTGTAGGCTGACAAAAACTGATCCAATCTATCTAGACTATGCAAAGTACTGTCAGATGCGTTGGCATTATAAACATTTATAAATAAAATGTTAGGATGTTCTGCTAAAGAAAGTTCAACAATTAAACAGTGATCAGAGCCCGAGTCACATTTCTTCAAGCGACCTTTTATGTCTAGTTTAAAAAGACTTAACAGTCCTCCCTTGGCTCTTCCTGCAACACTGGACACTGCTGGGATACAGAAGTGACTATACCCATCCAATGAAAAACTATTTTGTGTGTCCCAGGTTTCTTGTAATACGATAATGTCGAACTTACTAATAAAATCTGACCATGCCAGGATTCCCACTTTTGCCTTAATTCCTGCGATGTTCCAGGTAAGTATACTAAATACAGGTACATAATGCCCATCATGGCTGTTTTGTTTGGGCGAGAGTCAATCATTTTGGTCGAAAAAGGATAAAGGAGTATAACGATTAGTCAACAAAAGAGGTTGTGCAAAAGGATTTTGCTGAACTGGATGAACTGGATGATTTACTGTATTACAGCTTCGGTCTTGGCCCCATCTGTTATTCATATCCCAGTTGTGATCCCACCCTGGTGCAGGGGTCCTTGGGTAGGTAACGTTCTGTTGTTCTCCATAGAAAAATGTTAATGTTAATGGGACGACAGTACCCTGTCTACGTTGGGGCGGGAGTAGATTAATAAGAATATTTGGCAGAACGCCTGGGTGTGAAAAGCTCACTGCCACACAATCCCCTTTAAATTTTTTGGGACGATTTCCTAACCAGGGAACCCTTTTTGCAGTCTTGATGTCCCGAACCAGTTGCTGCTCCCCCCCCCGGAGCTAACTTCATATTGTTTGTTAGCCATTGTAATGCCTTATTTGACAAAGAAGTAGATGATTCAGCTGTACCACCTTCTAGGGGGGGAACATTGGCTAATACTAATACAACTGGCGAGGCTTCAACTATAAATTGTAAAGGGTCCATTACCTGGGCTTGTACTGGGAGGATATTGACTGTTAGTAAACCGTCACCTTTACCAGCTATCTGGTTAGCATTCATTATCGGTAACTGCACTGGGGGGTTAGTATGCAACAGTTCATCTGTTCCCTCTCCAGCAACATTCCCCCCTGTGTTGTTGCCCAAGTTAGCAACCAACGTGGTTATGTTTTCTACCCCCCCCCCACTACATTATTCTGTAGTCCTCCCAGCTTTTTAACCTCAGTTTGCAGTTTATCTATTTTAGCTACTAGAGGTTTGATGATAGTTTTAATTTTACATTCAATCAACTCAGCAATTTTTAAAAACAAATCATCATCAACAATGTATTTTACTTTCCCCTCGCCATTATCCTTTAGTTTTGCCTTTGGAGTGGTTGCCCTCTTCCTCCTTGCCCCAGACCGCAGCCCTCCCCGCTTTGGCTGATTCTTTACACATATACGTACTGGCTGAGGGGCGTGGTCTGTGGAAGACTGTTCTTCATCTGAAAGGCACACCTGTACCTCCTGTTCAGAGTCAATATCCATGTCATTTTCAGGGTCCGCAATAAGTACCTCGGGGGCAAGCACTACATTCCTAGGTAAATCGCTCTTACCCTGATTAATAGGGAGGCTAAGATGGTCATTGGGATCAGTCTCCAGGGGTGGAATATCATCAGTAAGAGGAAGTATAGTAGGGCTCAGGCATCGTAGGTCTGGAGATTGGCTCAGTCCCAAAGATTCTCTCCTTTGTATGTTTATTTTTTTCACAGTTTGGACCAAATAATTATCCATAGTGTTAGATGTGGTAACAACGGCTTTTTTCGACATCCTGCCGCTATACCCAGAGGTCTACCAGTTCAAGATTGAATATAGGGACTTTATCAAGGGCAACTGTATCTTACTTGGGTGTTGGGGCTTTTTCGTCTCTCCGGCAGCGTTCCTGTCCCTGTCCCTGTCTCTTCCTGCCGATGAGGGCCGTAGAGGGCCCGCCCTTTGCCCGGGCTTAGCCCCGGCCGCTCCCGCGCGCGACTCGCGGGGCGAGAGGGAGGTCAGCGTTTTGAAGCGGCGCCTCCTGGCGCTCCAGGCGCGTCACGGGCGCGCCGCCCCTGGTGCTGCTGAGGGCTGGAGTTCGGGAGGTGGGAAGTCTCCCGGCGCTTCCCCTCTGCCTTCGCGTTCACTGCCGTTCACCTCACGGCTGGCCCGATGGCGGTACAGGTTCGTTTTCAATCACTATGGTGTTCCCCCACTGGGCTCACGGGAGGTCAGCGTTTTGAAGCGGCGCCTCCTGGCGCTCCAGGCGCGTTACGGGCGCGCCGCCCCTGGTGCTGCTGGGGGCTGGAGTTCGGGAGGTGGGAAGTCTCCCGGCGCTTCCCCTCTGCCTTCGCGTTCACTGCCGTTCACCTCACGGCTGGCCCGATGGCGGTACAGGTTCGTTTTTAATCACTATGGTGTTCCCCCCAGATATGATGTAAAAGGTAACCAAAGGAGATCCAATTTGATTTTCTGAGATATAATAGAAGAGGAGACAGTATCAATTCTGTGTTCATCACAAATAAAATTCCACCAAGTCAATGAGGATAACTTGGAATTATCTTTCCAACATGACAAAATAACTTTGAAAGCTAATGCAATAAATAGGTCGAACAATAAAGATATAGGATCAAAACGATCTAAGTCAGGAGAAGATGAGCCTAGAAAAACATTTTGCAATGATAATGTAACATCACATTTAAAGATTTTCATACATGTACACCAAATAGATATCCAAAAGGTTAATACATTGGAACATTCATAAAGTTGATGTCTTAAAGTGCCAGTAAATTCAGAACAAGACCAGCACAAAGGTGAAGAGGAAGGGAGAACTTGGATATACAAACAGGAGTAAGAACTACTCTATTAAAAATAAAATAAAGAGACTGAGTTATACGAGCAGAAGCAGAAACTTTGAATAACTTAGACCATAATTTGTCCCAACCAGAAACAGATATTGAGAAAGATAAGTCCGTTTCCCAAGCTAACTCTGTAGGGGTTTTAGGTCTTTCAGTAACATGCAATGACAATCATTTGTAAATATGTGCGGCTTTAGGTTTTTGCTCTTGATGAATAGTATATATGGTGTAGGTGGAATAAGTGAGGTGGAAACATTGGAGAGATCAAAAGAAGCTAAATGGAACTGCAATGCTGTTGGAATAAAGGTATATTCATTGAGGAAAGTGACAGGTAAATGGTATCTCAATTATGATTCAGGGAATGGAAGAACAGAATTTTGGTGAATTAATGGATGAACAAAAATAATCTCCTTCCAATGTTTGTAATAGAAGGATTTACTTTTGTATTTTATATATTTATTATACCAGATAGTAGAGGATAAAAAACATTGTAACTGGTCTAAGCCATCAACAAATATGCTATATAGTAGGTTTTGGGAGTATTTTAAAATAGGATTGTTTAATATGAAAGTACAGTTAGACATATAGATTACATTACGGAAAGAAAAATCCTTCAATAAGGAACGTTCAAAAACTATTTATCTGGGTATAAGAGTATCAGCAAATTCATAGGATAGGGCAAAGAATTGTCTAATCAGAAATGCAGAATGATAAGCTTTAAAATCACGCACACCTCCATAAGATTTGGGGCATTTGAGTTTTGTAAGAGAAAAGCGGGAACGTTTTTTATTCTATAAAAATTTTGTACATATGGAATTAGTTTGTGAAAAAAATGAAATAGGGATCCGAAAGGGCAGCATAGATAGTGTATATAGGATATGGGGGACAATCATCATTTTAATGGTGTGTCCAATCTACCCCACCAGAATAAATGAAGAGGGGACCAAGAAAGTAGGAGAGATTGAATTTTGGTTATTAGTGCATTAAACGTGAGTTTAATTGTGTTGGACAAAGTAGCAGAAAAACAGATACCAAGGTACTTGATTTTCGTAGGACACCAAGTAAAATTAGTATCATCAAACATGTATTGGTAACATATGGAATTCGACGGTAATACTTCTGTTTTGGAGAAGTTCAACTTATATCCTGAAATGCTGGAGTATAATTGAACCTCGTCCAAAAAGGAAGGTAGGGAAGTGTGAGGGTTAGACATATATATTTATATATCATCAGCATATGCTGACATTTTGGTTTCCATAGAATTATGTGTGAAACCGGAAATATGTGTGTTAACACGGATACGCTCAAGGAAGGGTTCAAGACATAAAACAAATAACAAGGGAGAAGGAGGACAATCCTGACGAGTACACCTGGATAAAGAAAAAAAATTTGAGAAGCGATTATTCACAAAGATGCTGGCGCGGGGGTAAGAGTTTTACAATTTAACATAAGAAATAAAAGTAGGACCAAAGCCAAACCAGTGAAGTGTTTGAACATGAATTTCCAATTGATCCGATCAAAATCCTTTTCAGCATCCAAGGACAATGCAGCAAGTGGGGATTTACATTTTTTACCAAAGAAAAGTACATTGGCAAACATATGAGCATTATCCGCAGCCAACCTGCCCTTAATGAAACCAGCTTGATCAGTTTTAACCAGCAATGGGATAATAGATTCAAGGCAAGTAGCAAGGATTTTAGCGAATATCTTACAATCATAATTAATTAATGATATGGGACGATCCTTTTTACAAAGGGATTGATCCTTATCGGGTTTGGGAATGAGAACGATCAAGGCCTCCATAAAAGAACCCGAGGCTTTGGAATCAGTAATGAAGGAATTAAAGAGAGACAGGAGTTTGGGAGCAAAAATAGAGGAAAAAGTGGAGTAAAATTCAACAGGAAGGCCATCAGGTCCCGGTGCCTGTGATTTTTTTATAGACTTAATAGCATCAGTTATCTCTTGAAGAGAAACGTCTTTCTCCAATAAGCCAAATTCGTCAGGTAAGGAGGGAGGAGTGGGAAGGCCAGAAAAGAAAGTATTTACATTTTGAGTAGAGGGATTCGTATCATCGGAATAAAGTGATTGGTAATATTCATGAACGATATTAGAAATGTCCTCATCTGATGATGCAAGGCTGTTTGTAGATTCGTTTAAAATGGGTCCAATATTCCTCCGTTCAGATTTATTTTTTAAGTCATTGGCCAACCTTATTTTGACCCCCATGATATTTAGATTTAATTTTAAGAAGGACATTACAAGCATCAGTTGTAGCCAGTTTATTAAGTTCAGATTTGGCCTTAATCAATTTGTGAAGAGCAGATGGAGATTTAGAAGTAAAATAAGTATGTTCCAATAATTTGAGTTGTTGTAGTAACGTTGTATATTTATTCCCTGCAATTTTCTTTTTCTTTGCTACAAATGAAATAGTAAAGGCACAAAAAGAAGTCTTGAAGGCATCCCAATTATTAGAAATAGAGGTGTCAGAGGGGTTATTGAAGGTGAAAAATTCATTGATAAAGGCAGTGGCTTCAGTGATAAAAAGGGTATCTGATAATAGAAAGTTATTTAACTTCCAACGACTACATTTTGGGGAACTTAAGGACAGGTCCAAAACAGAAAGGACAGGAGCATGTCAGAAATAAAAATAGATCCAATCTCCGGGGACTGAAGAGATGGGAGAAGGGATTTACCAACCAAAATATAATCAATTCTAGACCGAGTCTGATGAACATTTGAGAAAAAAGTAAATTCAAGAGAATCAGGGTTACAAGTTTTCCAAACATCATATAATGAACGAGAGGCAATGGCTGATTCAAAAGCTTTGTGGGATTTATCTGGATTAACTTTGCACTTAGATTGTCTGTCAGAAAAAGGATCTATCCATTGATTAAAGTCACCAGCAATCACAAGATTTGGACAATCAATGTAGGAAAGTAAAATCTTAATAGAATTCCAAAATTCTGGATCTGGTCTGACTGGGCCATAAATGTTCAAAAGAACTAGTTCTTTATTGTGGATGACAACCATCGCCATTACCCATCGTCCATCAGCATCATTTTGTGTAGATAAAATGTGAACATGTATTAACTTGTGAAACAATATCGCAACACCCCCTTTATTAGTAGCTGAAGGAGAAAACACAACTTGACCCACCCATTGTCTTTTTAACTTTAGCGATTCAGAGTCATTGCAATGCGTTTCTTGAAAAAAGGCAACCTGTGCATTTCATTTTGATAAATGAGAAAGTACCTTTTGTCTTTTGACAGGGTGTCCAAGACCATGAACATTCCATGTGACAAGATTACACATAATGGAGGGACGGAGGGGTATTACAGGAAAGGAGATGACACACTTCAGGGAAACAAAGCGGTACAAAAGGGGGTGGTGATGGACGGAGCATCCGAACCAACCAAACACTCACACCCAGCCAACAGATCTGGGTTTAATCCATCACCGTTCTTTAGCCCACTCTGCCACCCCAGTTCAGATATGGCCATATGCAAATCAGTCTGACCCTGTGTCTCATGGGAACAGTCCAGCCCGAACTGCCAAGCCATGCCTTCCCTGGACCGGAAACAAGCTTCCTAGGACCGGTTTCTGGCATTTCAGACGTCTTCAGCCAGGCTTGCTTGAATCCAGTGGCAAAGTGAGCAAGGGACTCACGTCTGAGCATACCCTGCCAACTTATGGCAAAGAAAGCGGTACAAAAGGGGGTGGTGATGGACGGAGTAACCGAACCAATCAAACACTCACACCCAGTCAACAGATCTGGGTTTAATCCATCACCGTTCTTTAGCCCACTCTGCCAGCCCAGTTCAGACATGGCCATATGCAAATCAGTCTGAACCTGTGCCACATGGGAACAGTCCAGCCCAAACTGCCAAGCCATGCCTTCCCTGGACCGGAAACAAGCTTTCTAGGACCGGTTTCTGGCATTTCAGCCGTCTTCAGCCAGGCTTGCTTGAATCAAGTGGCAACGTGAGCAAGGGACTCACGTCTGAGCATACCCTGCCAACTAATGGCGAACAAAGCGGTACAAAAGGGGGTGGTGATGGACGGAGCATCCAAACCAATCAAACACTCACACCCAGTCAACAGATCTGGGTTTAATCCATCACTGTTCTTTAGCCAACTCTGCCACCCCAGCTCAGACATGGCCATATGCAAATCAGTCTGAACCAGTGACTCATGGGAACAGTCCAGCCCGAACTGCCAAGCCATGCCTTCCCTGGACCGGAAACAAGCTTCCTAGGACCGGTTTCTGGCATTTCAGCCGTCTTCAGCCAGGCTTGCTTGAATTCAGTGGCAAAGTGAGCAAGGGACTTACGTCTTAGCATACCCTGCCAACTTATGGCGAACAAAGCGGTACAAAAGGGGGTTGTGATGGACGGAGCATCCGAACCAATCAAACACTCACACCCAGTCAACAGATCTGGGTTTAATCCATCACCGTTCTTTAGCCCACTCTGCCACCCCAGTTCAGACATGGCCATATGCAAATCAGTCTGACCCTGTGCCTCATGGAACAGTCCAGCCCGAACTGCCAAGCCATGCCTTCCCTGGACCGGAAACAAGCTTCCTAGGACCGGTTTCTGGCATTTCAGCCGTCTTCAGCCAGGCTTGCTTGAATCCATTGGCAAAACGAGCAAGGGATTCACGTCTGAGCATACCCAGCCAACTTATGGCGAACAAAGCGGTACAAAAGGGGGTGGTGATGGACGGAGCATCCGAACCAATCAAACACTCACACCCAGTCAACAGATCTGGGTTTAATCCATCACCGTTCTTTAGCCCACTCTGCCACCCCAGATCAGACATGGCCATATGCAAATCAGTCTGACCCTGTGCCTCATGGGAACAGTCCAGCCCGAACTGCCAAGCCATGCCTTCCCTGGACCGGAAACAAGCTTCCTAGGACCGGTTTCTGGCATTTCAGCCGTCTTCAGCCAGGTATGCTTGAATCCAGTGGCAAAGTGAGCAAGGGACTCACGTCTGAGCATACCCTGCCAACTTATGGCAAACAAAGCGGTACAAAGTGGGGTGGTGATGGACGGAGCATCCGAACCAATCAAACACTCACACCCAGTCAACAGATCTGGGTTTAATCCATCACCGTTCTGAAGCCCACTCTGCCACCCCAGTTCAGACATGGCCATATGCAAATCAGTCTGACCCGGTGTGCTCACTTTGCCACTGGATTCAATCAAGCCTGGCTGAAGACGGCTGAAATGCCAGAAACCGGTCCTAGGAAGCTTGTTTCCGGTCCAGGGAAGGCATGGCTTGGCAGTTCGAGCTGTACTGTTCCCATGAGGCACAGGGTCAGACTGATTTGCATATGGCCATGTCTGAACTGGGGTGGCAGAGTGGGCTAAAGAACGGTGATGGATTAAACCCAGATCATTTGACTGGGTGTGAGTGTTTGATTGGTTCAGATGCTCCGTCCATCACCACCCACTTTTGTACCGCTTTGTTCGCCATAAGTTGGCAGGGTATGCTCAGACGTGAGTCCCTTGCTCACTTTGCCACTGGATTCAAGCAAGCCTGGATGAAGATGGCTGAAATGCCAGAAACCGGTCCTAGGAAGCTTGTTTCCGGTCCAGGGAATGCATGGCTTGGCAGTTCGGGCTGGACTGTTCCCATGAGGCACAGGGTCAGACTGATTTGCATATGGTCATGTCTGAACTGGGGTGGCAGAGTGGGATAAGGAACGGTGATGGAATAAACCCAGATCTTTTGACTGGGTGTGAGTGTTTGATTGGTTCAGATGTTCCGTCCATCACCACCACACCCTTTTGTAACACTTCAGGGAAACAGCTGGAAGGAGAGAAATACCATATGAGAGGTGGGAGGAAAAAATATGTTACATAACAGTAAACAGAACTAATATGTACATGCAACAAAGGGAACATCATTGAATAAGATATGCAACCATAAAAAATAAGAGTAAGAAAAAGAAGAAGAGAAAAGAATAGAAGAAAAATAGATCAAGGAAAAATATCCAGATCTAAGACGAAACAGCAAAGACTGAAGCATGAGGCTCAACTGCTCCAACTGAAGATGGAGCGCCAGAGAGGGAGATAAAGAGAATAGAATACAGAACAGCCATATCAGATGAGAAGTGTAAAAGATACAGAAAGTTTAGAGATGTTGGGAAGAACCGGATGCTGAATTTGAAGAGAGGTTATGGAGAAAAGATCTCAATTTAGAAGGATCATCAAAAGAATGCGTGGAGCCCTCATGAGTGATTTTACAAAGGCAAGGGTGAAGAATACCATAACAAATATTTAATTGTCTCATTTGAGGACGAAGAGCCCAAAATTCCTTTCTCCTTGCATTAGTGGCGTTAGAGAGATCCTGTGATAAATAAATGGTGTGACCAGACCATACAAGACGACGTTTCGCTTTAGCTGCTGAGAGGACACGCATGAGATCCTTGAATTCCAAAAATAACATAATGATTCCTCTAGGTGTGGAAGCCGTAGATTGAAAAAATCCAAGCCGATGAGCACGTTGAATATTTAACCGCATGCATGCGGCGGTTATCTTTGCGCTGTGCGGCTTTTTTCTAAAAGCCGCGTTACATGGAGCTCAGCTCGTCATGAGCATGCGAGCGGCACAACTCATGACAATCTGAGCTCGTCATGAGCAGGCAAGGGGTTAATGAAGGCTCTGGAGGTAGTTCTAAAAGTTCTGACAGGAATTTCTTCAGGAAAACAAGCATAACAGATCCCTCAACATTTTCTGGTACACCATAAAGACGTAGGTTATTGCGTCTATTACGATTTTCAAGGTCCTCAGTATGTAGTTTAAGACGATGTATTTCCTGTTCCAGAACTGGAATTTAAGTTGATATGTCGTGAAGATCACTAATTTGTTGCTCCATATCAAGAACCTTAGCTTCCATGTTAATCCATCTGTCCTCAATTTGCTGAAGCTTCTCATTAGTCTTGGACATAAAGGATTTTAACCCCCTCACCTCATCCAAAATGATATCGAGAACAGGGTTCTGAGATGATAGGACGGGGAAGGAGGATCATTTTTAGCTCTCTTGGGCTTAGCACCTGAAGACGAGGCTCTGACCTAGATTGGAGCTTCACTAGCCATCCTGGAATGTCCTGAATGCTGAGAGGAAACTTTCAATGAGGTTTTCAATCTGCCCATAAGCTCAATGAAAGTGCATCCAAAAGCAATGAAGGACCAGCAAGACCAGAGAAAAAATAAATAAATAAAAGAACACGAGTCAAAAGATTAATTTTGTCACCCTCCGTCCGCTCTCCGGCGCATGCAAAAAAAGAAGGAGCAAAGAGAACCAACTTTGGTGCCCATATTAGTAGGACAAACACCAAAAAATAAAATACATCAGAAGCTGGAAGGTGTGACATGCATTCACAATAAAGTGCGTGAGGAAAAGGAGGTCAAAAATCCAGAAGAGTAAAGGATAGCAACATCTTGAAGAAGCTGATGCAGACTAATGCAGAAATTGATACTTTTGTTAGAGAATGACAAACGAATGTAGTACAATAAAGTTCTGCAAAAGTCTATATGTATTGTTACATATTGATGGTTGAAGTATCATGAACTTGTAGCAGAAGCATAATGCCAGAAAAGGCTGAAGCTGGTGAAGATGCAGAGAAAAGAGAACACATTGCCAAGCGTTTATAAGCCAGAAAACGACGGATTACCTGAGGAGATGCGAGCGATAGCCGACACACATTGCGGTGATATGAGAGGAACTTATCACCGTCACCGCTGGCTCGCCAGAATTCGGAAATGCGGTCAGAGCAGCTCCATATGCCGCTCCGACCTTTCAGACGGCAGAGTTCAGCATCCGTCTGTGGAAAAGATTCAGAATGAAGGCTTTATTCAGCAAAAGAGCTCGCGACCGAGCGGAGCTCAAAACGGCACCGACGTCTTGTCGCGGCGCGAAACCACACCTCACTACTAAACTCTCTTGAGTTGGAGAAAGGGTGTGCTAGACCCTTGACTTACCCAACTCTAAGTTCAGTAGAACTTACTTTATTCTAGATTTGATTTATATGTACCTTGATACCTGTAGTGGTTTTCAGTTAGTCACTCAATTAGATTATCTGGTAAAGCAATAGCAAGCTTGAAACCCAACCGCTGCACACCAATGTGAAAAGTTGGCCTGGTATATGCTGTCCACTAGATATAGTGGGCACCTTGCACCAGTCCAAACAACTCTTAGTGATGTTTAGGTTAAAGACAACCTTTATTGAAAGCTATCCTAGTGGTCGCTATGGAGAGCAGCCTTCAGGCTAAGTCTCGAAAGGGATGTAAAGCAGCTTGGTTTTGCCAGATTATAACCGCCTGAATGACCAAATGAAAGGAGAACCACACAAGGTATATATAAAATATATGTATTTATTACTAAACACTTTCTACTAACCTCTTTATGAGATTAGAGAGCAAGATACACAATATCAACACACTAGAACGTAAGTAAATAGCACAATACACAGTGGGCCCCAGCGGGAGACCAAGCCATATATTAAGAAAGTGGTATAACAACCCTCGACTTGACTAGAAACAGTGCCTAGAGCACGTAGAATCGCTGGGACCCCAAGGAACCACCCAAGGTAGTGACACAGGGGACCCACGAGAGACGTGTGCAGTGTGAGAACACAGCCGCGAGCTCCGTACAATCCTATGGGAAAGTCGCGGTTGGAATTTTAGAGTTTAAGGATACTTAGAAGTGGACTTTGAGCAAACCCTTTTAGGTTCTAAGGCCAGCACCCATATGAGCACCGGAGTACTTGTGTTACCTCACCCAGGGAAGCCATGTAAAATGGTGTTGGGAATCGTCGTCGTTTTTAATGGCGAGATGCTGCAAAGTGCTGATTCTGTGAAGGAGGAAAGTGTCCGGCGTGATCCAAGCCTGGCCAGGAGATAAGAAGGACCTGAAAGCAGAGTGGTCAGAGTCTGGGTCACTTGCCAGTGACCAGGGGCTCGGTAGACGAATGCCCACCGATGTCGGGTGCCTCAGGTGCAAAGAGGTGAAGCTTGACTCTGCAGTCACTGGGACCAGGAGATGTCAACCAAAGTCCACAGGTGAGCTGTCCCACGAAGGATGTCGAGTGCTGGGGGGGTCGGTGTCCGGATTGGAGACCAACAAGCCTTGGCAACTGCAACCCACGCGGTCAGAGAAAAGATGCTTCGGTGTGGACCAGAAAGGTCCTGTGGATTCCCCAAGCTATGGAGAGTCAGGGCACATCTGGAGCAACCAGGGAAGCCCACGGAAAGTTAAGGTTACCTCTTCAGGGACCCACAGGCTCACAGACCAGGGATCCCGAAGGAGCCTCAAGAGGAATCACAAAACACCAGCCCACGGGACACTCGTGGAGTGTAGGCCGGTGATCTTCGGTGTAAACGCTGCTCGGGGTTTGGACTACAATTAGCCCAAAGCACAGCCTCAAGGATTGCCAAAAAGCATACGCTGCTGCAAATGTTCTAGGTGTCCAGGGGTTTGGGTTGCACGGTCCCCAAGAGGGCTGTGGGTCTCCGGTTTGCTGAGAGCACGGATTGGCCTCAGGGAAGCTTGGGAATCTACCTCCTGTGTTACAAATTCTTCGGAGTCCGTCAGGAGCTGAGTAGATACAAACCAGTCAGAAGCGTTTTAGGTGCCTGCCTTGCAGGGGAGTAACTCCTTTACTCCAAGGGAGATTCTTCAGTCATCCAGCATTGTGCAGATCATTGAAGTACTAGGTTTCTGTAGCAGAGTTTAGTTCAGGTAACATCTAGTGTCCTGTAGTCAGGGGTTCCTATTTTTTACACAAGGAAGGGGTGGGACAAAATCTGGGGACCCACATATGGGAGGGTCAGGACAGAGGGGTGGTTACACCCATGTCCTTTGTCCAGTTTTACACCAGAGCAGGGGCTGGTAGCCCCTGCAACTGTTTTGAGCTGGGCTATGCACAGGGACACCAAATGTGTCCCCAGTGCAGAGATCAAAGCACTCTTGGAGTGCACCCACTCAGCCCCCATAAACTAGAGCCTGTCTAGGAGGTGGTCACATCTCCCTGTGACAGGAAACCTATTGTCCAGCCTCCCTTGCCAAAGTTTCAGCCAGAAGTAGGAGGGTAGACTCGTGTCTGTGTCTGGCAGCATCCATTTTGTGATGCCAGGGTTCTGTGAAGCTGGTACCGGGTGTACCGGTGTAGTCATGTTTCTCCCTCTAGGAGAGTGGAATCATACCTCCCCCGCCAGTAACTGGTATGATTCCACGGTGTTTGACACCAAACACGACATCTTTCCTTGCAGCCGTTTTAAAGTTAGCATTTACCATGAGGTTATAATGCACTTAAGAGTATATGGTTGGCTGCATCACAAACAACCCCGGAATAAAGGTTCCGAAGGCTGCAGAGGAGCTCTGCTCATGCAGGAGCACCCTCTCATATAAAACCCAGCACCTTGCCTTCAGGATTGATAAGTCCTGCCATAGGGGTGTCGGATAGGTTTACATGTGCAGTGATTAGGATAGATATAGTGAACTTATATCTAAGTAAGGGGTGCATGCACCACCTTACACAGGCTGCAGTATCAGACCTGTTGTGTCATTTTGCATGGTCTCTCAGGGGTGGCATAATACATGCTGCAGCCCCTGCGAGGCCTCTGGGGTACCTATGCCCTGGGTACATAGTATACCATATACTAGTGACTTATAAGGGTACCCCAGAATCCAATCTGGAGTGTACCTCAAGTACATACAATTAATTTAGAGGAGAAAGCAGCTATGCCGGGGTCCTGGATAGCAGGATCCCAGCCATTCTAAGTCGAAAACAGTGAAACATAAGCAAAAAGTGGGGGTAACTATAAGAAGCAGATCCTACCCTCCTACACCTCCTTTCCCAGGCATGGTATTGGATTGTTTGAGAACTTCCGCAAATAGAAGTTGTTTAGGGGTGTTATTTCCGTGTTTTACTGAGGTAATGATCTTCAGTGTCTTAATGTGACTGTAAACATTTGCTTTTATGTCCCTTGACAGATTTAGTAGATTTAATGTTGTTGTTGACGTGATAAAATAGATGCACAAAGTGAGAGAAGTCTTTATTGTAGTGATTTTCTATTGGTCGTTTAATTCGTTGGATTTAAAGTTATATTTCTTTTGTTAATGATTGTATAAATGCTGGCACGTATTACTGTAAATGCTGTTGTTAGCAAAGCAATGTAAAATACATTTATTGATTTCTGTTCATAAAAGGTAGACAAAACGCTCTGATAATGTCAGCTTATTACATATTTATACAGCTGTTACATGTGAGGATTAATTTCACGCGACTGCCATTAATAGCCTGTTCTCAGTTCATCCTGTCATTCAAGTAAACAGATGTAGAGAGGGTTTCATGAGGCAAAGGGCTAGGCTTTTAGATTTCACCTCATAAATAATTTCAGTAACGCTATATGCATACTGAATAATGGATAAATTAACATTGCTTACCTCTTCTTGCAGTCCCAAGCGCTGTATTGAATTATGCAAACCATTTTAAGAAAAGCATGGGACTTCGCAAGATGTGTGAGACAAGTTCAAAATGAGGGCGCTCAATGACAGGACGAGGACATTCCTGTCATGCACTCAGACGTTTTCAAATTTGATCCTGTTGGGATGGCGTCGTGGAGACAAGTGGCAATGTAGGACTCCAATTCCCAGAGGAAGCGTTGCTGCGCGTAGCCAAATACAACAGGCGCGGCCTTGGCAGGAACAAGAGGTGCGGCCTCAGTGTACGCAGTTTGTGAGAGTCGTGAAGCGGGCCAAGGCGTGCTAGAGCTCTGCGTCGTCACTGAATTCAGGTAAACAGTGCTTATTTTTGCCGAAAATCTGGCTAAACTTGCCTGCGAGCTCTCAACTTGCAAAAAGTGACAATGACAGTCTAGACAGAACCCTGTATACACAGAGAAGAAGGACGCTCTCTTTAGGGGCCCATCTCGCGGCGGAGCTCTCGCATCAGGTGACTATCTTCCATGGTGGCCAGACCACGCCCCCCACACCAATTGTTCTCCACTGACCCTTAAAGAGATTGGAGTGATACTATGCCTCGTGTGAAGCCAGTCGTAATGGAGTAGAACTCATGCAACGGACCCCACAGAGACAGTTCTCCTGTGCATCAGTGCTCACTGTGGAAGTGGTGATGGGCCCTCTTATCCCCTAGGCCGAAATAAAAGACTGGAAGAACAACTATGGTTAACAGTGCTTGGGGGCAGGGCCGCCAACCTGTTCACAGTAGAATGGGCTCATTGAGTGCCGGGTCACCACTGGTACTAGAGGGACCGGCCCGGACGATGGTGACACGGCTTCTTAATTTCAGAGACCAGTATCATATACTTCTTGTGGCCCGGGCACATGGCCCGTGGGAGCTGAAGGGACGCAAGGTGAGCATATACTTGGACTATACTAACACAGGGTAACGCAAGAGAGATACTTTCCTTGCAGTGAAACATCACCTAAGAACTCTGAGCCTAAAATATGCACTGTTCTTCCATGCAAAACTGAGGATAACCGAGCAGGGTGGGTCCCACTTCTTTAGTTCAGCAACAGAGGTGTGTGACTGGTTGAAAGGGAAGAGGCACTTGACCCCAGAGCAGTGAGATAATAAACATCACAGGGAACGGCAGAAACAAAAAACAAGAAGGCTGCACCAAAGACGGCCATGGGCCGCCCACTCACAAGATCAGATGAAGAGCAAAAGGGCCAGGGTGGTTACGGATATCCAACAGAACCACTCCCAGCAAAAGGGAAACCGCTGTGCTGCCCTGGCAAAAGATTCATAGCATAGGTATCGACTGGAGATTCTGTGCCTTCTACTGGAGAAGAGGAGGACCCCCCCACCCCCCAATGTTTATCCCGATGACTGCAGACACTTGGGCTGAGGCCTGGCGGGCTGTGCTGAGCCCCGGTGGGGTGCACGATGAAGAGCTACAAATAAAGAAGATACAGAGGCAGGCACTTAACTGACAGCAGTCTGTATTAGTTCCTGTGGGGTCCCATACCCCCAGCTATTGACTCTTTGATACTAAATTGATCATTGTTTTTTTTCACTTGCAGCCGTAATTTATGTGTTTGGGGCGACAGACTCCTCAGACATTGGGATGCCGGCAGTTTTGAACCTGTGGCACGAGGTATTGGGAAGGGAGGACGAAATGTTCATGCACGGTGTGCAGACTCAGATTGCAAACTTCACTATAGAAAAAAGGACATTCCGACACGGTTGATAGATCTGAAAGATGGTACATACATCCAGACAACTGACCCAGGGGTTGTCCCTGTAGATCCTTTCTTGGAATATAAATGGACTGGGCAATAAGCTCAAAAGAGAGTTTACAAATATTTGTCCAGTCAGGACCTGGATATAATTTATTTATTTATTTTATTTATTTAGTTTATATAGCGCAAACAGCTACCCAACAAAGGGTTTCCCGGCGCTTGTGATTCAGTAGAGTGAGTTTGGACAGCTGACTTAGATGTTGAACAGCCAGGTTTTTATGGCTTTCCTAAAACTGGTGTAGTTAGCCTCTGAACGCAGAACTTGTGGCATGGAGTTCCACAGGGAGGGGCCAAGATAGGCAAAGGATCTGCCTCCCATGCGTGACAATCTTATTTTAGGCACAGCAAATTTATTCGCTGTTGCAGATCTCAGCGTTCTGGGTGGGTGGTAACGTTGCACCAGATTTAGCAGATATTTAGGAGCTTTGTTTGCTGAGATTTTATGCATGAAGCATAATGATTTGAACTTGATTCTGCTCTCAATTTTTAACCAGTGTAATTCTCGTATGAGTTTGGTGGTGGGTGCATGAATAGGGATTTTACCTAACAGTCTTGCAGCAGCATTCTGCACAGTTTGTAGTTTACGGACTGTGGCTTTGTTGGCCCCTAAGTATAATACATTGGCATAATCCAATCGAGATGTTATAAGGGCGTTGATGACAGTTCTTTTAGTGTGAGCTGGTAGCATCCAGCATATTTTCTTTAGCCACTTCAAGATGACAAAACAGGTGGCTGATGTTTTTATGGCCTGCTGGTGCATACTAAGAGTGTCATCAACCACAAAGCCAAGGTTACGGGCCTGGTTAGTTGGAGTAGGAGGAGGGCCCATTTCTGGGGGCCAGTGTTGGGGTCCCCAGAGTTCTTTATTTTTTCCTAGAATTATGAGTTCAGTTTTTTCACTGTTTAATTTTAAGAGGTTATTTTTCATCCATCCAGCAATTTTTGTAAGCCCTGTTCTCAAAATAGAAGGATCATTATTGTCTGTTGGTGGAAGGGAAAAGAGAAGCTGAGAATCATCAGCATATGAAAACATTATCAAGCCAGAGTCTTTAGCAATTTGTGCAAGAGGGCTCATATATAAATTAAAAAGTAATGGGCTTAAAATTGAGCCCTGAGGGACGCCATGTTTAAAAGTATAGGTATCAGAGTACGAAGAGTTTGAAAAAATTTGAAAAGTTCTATTTTCAAGTAGGGATGTGATCCAATTTAAAGCAGGGCCAAAGATACCCATTAGACCAAGGGTTTTTATTAGTACCGCATGTGATACAGTGTCAAATGCGGCACTGAGGTCTAAAAGCACCAGTGCCACTGTTTCACCCTTGTCTATCATTTGACGAATATTTTCAGTGACACCTAGGAGAGTGGTTTCTGTAGAAAAACCTGCTCGAAAGCCAGATTGATGGGGAGGTAACAGGTCGTGTGTCGTTATATAATGTGAGAGACAGCGGTGGACGTGTTTCTCTAGAATTTTGGCAAAAATAGGCAGGAGAGATATTGGTCGGAAGTTTGCGGGTACCTTCGGGTCAGCATTAGCTTTTTTTAGAAGGGGATGGATCATGGCATGCTTCCACTCCTGTGGAACACATTCTTCTAGCAAGGATTTATTTAGAAGGTCTGTGATGGTAGATAAGGCTTTCCTGCTAAGTAGTTTTAAGATTGAGCAGGGTAGAGGGTCTTTTGGCGAACCTGATTTAATGGTGTTTAGAAGTTCGATGACAGTGTCAACGTTGAGTGTAGGCCAAGCACTCAAAGAAGGGGAGGTGGTAGTATCAGAGGGGATGGCGGTATTGGTCTCTTCACTGTCTGATCTATTAACATCACTACTGTCATGGTGATTTTCCTCATAATTGTCCTGATTAGGTTGGATGGCTTGATAGATTCTATCAACTTTGTCGACAAAGAAAGCGGCAAGTTTATTGCATTGCGTTTTATTTAGATCAGGAGGGGAAGGTGAGGTGTTAGAGCCAGCTAGCTCTTTGACTGTTTTGAAGAGTGTTTTAGCTTGATTTAAAGCTGCAGTAATTTTTAAGCAGACAAAGTTGGCTTTTGCTTTGCTGCACAGCTTTTGATGTTGATTTAGTTGATTTTTGTATTCATTTTTAGCTTCCGAGGAGTAGGACTTTCTCCATTGACGTTCAGCGTTCTTACATTTGTTTTTTTCATGTTTTAAAGAGTCATTGAACCACGGAGCGGGAGGACGTTGATAAATGCCTTTTAACTTAGTCTGAGGGAGACAGGAGTCGATGGCTGTTAGGAGCCATGATTGAACAGAGATGGATAGATTTTGTACTCCGGAGATGGTACATGGTATTGTATCTTCTAGCAGGGTATTAAAAAGCCCACTTGGTGGGTAAGTATTGTGGGTTCATGTGTCAAGGCCGGTACAAACTGCTGACCCACGCGGGGTATTCAAGGGGGTCCTGAGAAGTAGGAATCCTGGCATACAGATCCCTTCCGCTACAGATTACTCAAACTTGAGAGGATGACCAGGGATGCCGGGTGGCAATCCGTGGATGATGGAATGGAGAAGAACTAGTGCTGGCATCCTGTTATCTACCATCAGACCTGCAGTCAGCAGGACTGAATAGACTGGGGGACTGGATATTTGTGCTCCTGGAGATACTCCTGCTCATGGGGGGAGATCTAAACCTAGGTCAAAATTTGAAATAGATTGAGTGATGGCTATGGGGGAGAAAGCTCAGGCTTGTCCCAATTCCTAGTGGTGTTGGGGCTGACGGATTTGGGAGGAACACCCAGAGTACTCTGATACTACTAACACAATGTGTTCTTTGTCCACGCTGGATTGCCTGCTGGTGCCTCAGCCCCAGTGTGGACAATTCACTCATTCAGCCTTTTGCCTAGAGGTATATCCAGCCACTCCCCTATTATTACACACTTGACCACTTCAACGGCAAGATCGATAGGAAAATGGAAACTTGATTCTGGGGAACAGATGGACTTGGGCACCTGAAAATTTGTGGATGAGTCTGTGACTAACTACTTCTCAGACAGCCAGGGGCCAGTTGATACCACAGTGATGCTCTGGGAGGCGTTTAAAGGAAGTGCAAGGAGACAATTAATTGCACATGTGGTGGGCGAAAAGAAAAAAAAAGAGACAGGAAGGCGGGAGAGATGGAGGTCATTTGGACAACCTGGGAAGGAGAGTACGTAGCAGTCACCTCCCAAGACCTCGCCAATAAGATCAAGGGAGTGAGAGCAGACCTATGGGCACACATAGAGAGGAAGGAAGGGCAAAATTCCAAATCCAACAGGGTAGGATATAAGAGTCGGAGACAAGGAGGGGAAGCTTTTAGCCTGGCTGTCACATAGAGAGCAGCGGCAATAATGGGTGTCGGTAGAAAGGTGTGGCCAAAATCCTGGCGGTGATCGCACAAACCTATGCTGCCTATCTGGAGGCTCTCTACCAAACCTGGACCAATGATGACAAAAAAGGTCTGGGGGTATTCCTGGTAGACCACACAACCCCTAAACTGGAAAGGGATGTGTGGGATGGTTTAGAAGCCGAGATTATAGAGATGGAAATCTCAGAAGTTATAGCCCAAATTTGTCCTGCTCACACCTTGTTGTCTCGGGAGTGTCGTGGAGGCTCGAAGATAAGTTCCCAACTTCACCCCTTCACCAACCAGTGTCAGGAGATGACGCTAACACTCGGGCGGTGACCAGGGGGAAAGAGGGAAACAAAACAAGGGTAGGAGGGAAAAGAAACAGCAATCTGCAGTCTTCGTAAAGGCCAAGCTTCCTGACAATCTTCAGTGTGTGGAAACTACATAAAAAGAAAGCAGAACAATAAAACAATCCCTCCCTATTCTTATGCCACTAGTAGATCTATTGCTTCTTAATAGTATTCTCAGTATACCTTACAGAGCGGGGTGTTTGTTCTATTCTATTTTGTATAGGCATAGAGCATACACGGTGTAGAGGAAAAGACAGGATCTTATACCTAAAAGTAAGGGAAAATGGATTAGCTACAATTCTGATTTGCAAGATAAATATTCATGTGTCTGTGTGCAGTATGCTCACCTTAACTGGAACTGCAGAGAACTCAAGAATATATCACTAGACCGGAATTTAACCAACAGTAGGTTTGCTACCAGTCTCCATAAATAAGGCTGTCAAGTAACATAGAAATAACCCAATCTGTTCTAATTCACAGATCAGGATTATATAGACCTGGCGTAAATAACAATGCTTGCATTCAGCATCTAATACGCGCCCAAGACGTGGTATGACCGCAGTAAGCATTGGGGACTGCAGTTTCTCGTAATCATAAGCAAAATCAAATTCAGTGTGCACACTCTGACACGCGAGTATAAAGACTCGCTGAAATACAAAAGGAAAACTAACTAGAGAAGCAATATCTAAATGTCGACAAGGCAAATACTCACAATAAACGCGGAGCGCGCCGAACACGACGCCACGCCACTGACTCCTCGGGCGCCCAAAACCCCGTGACCCGGAACGATAACACGGAACTCTAGCTAAACGCAAAGCGTTTCCAGGAGCGTGGGGCGGGTAAAAAAAACTCATCGAGTTTCAATGCACATACGCTGATTCTAGCGCATGCGTCCTAAGAGCATCTTCATGTTTCCGCCAACCATTAGCTTGCCAACCACGTATACATGCATGACAGAACACCCCTCCCACAACACCCCCCACCGGTTTGGGTTTGTGAGGATATCTCCAGTGAAATGCCCTGACCAGAAGAGGAGCATGTACCTGACTAGCTGGTTCCCACGATCGTTCTTCAATGCCATAACCTTTCCAGTGTATCAAATACTGGAGACGACGACGTACACGCCTTGAATCTACAATGGCTCCAACTTCATACTCTTCATTGGCATCTACCAGTGTGGGAGTAGGAATGACTGGCAGACGGGTGCCCGGTATCACGGGTTTCAATAGTGAAATATGAAATACTGGGTGTACTTTCATAGCCTGCGGCATACTCAGCTTCAGGGCAACAGGATTGATTACTTGGGAGATAGCAAAGGGACCTACAAACTTAGGTCTGAATTTACAAGAGCCCTTCAGGGCTAAATGTTTGGCGGAAAGCCATACCTTATCACCCACTTTATAGTCTGGTTCGGGCTTTCTGTGAGAGTCAGCTTTTCTCTTGTATTCAGATTTTGCTTTATCAAGGTTGTCGTGTATGGTTGACTGCACCGTTTGGATGTGATTGACTAGGTCTGTCACTGCAGGAGTGTTGCAGGGTCTTAACAGTGCGAAGGGAAGAACTCTAGGATGGAAACCATGTGAACCATAAAAAGGTGTATATAGAGTGGAAAAATGATGACTGTTGTTATAGGACAATTGGGCGAGCCAAACTAACTCATCCCATTCAGTCTCATCTTGTAGAGTTTGGCACCTAAGGAATTGTTTGAAGCTCTGATTAACCCTTTCAGTTTGTCATCCATTTGAGGGTGGTGACTGGATGATAGGCGCATGTCTATATGGAGTATACTACATAATTGCCTCCAGAACCTTGAAACGAACTGTGTTCCTCGGTCTGTTATTAATACTGAAGGTAGACCATGTAGTCTGACTATGTTATGCAAGAAGACCTTGGCCAGAACGTTAGAAGTAGGAAGGCTCTTTAAGGGAATGAAATGAGCAGTCTTGGTAAACATATCAACCACAACAAGAAGTGTAGTATTCCCTCCCTTCGTGCATGGCAGTTCTACTATAAAGTCCATGGACACTGTGTGCCACGGTCCAGGAGGAGTGGGGATAGGATGTAATAACCCCACCAACCCTTCATGAGAAGCCTTAGCTTGAGCACACACATAGCACTTACGCACATACTGCTGAACATCACTAGCCAAACGAGGCCACCAACAATATCTCTTTACCAGTTCCAATGTTCTTTTATACCCAGGATGACCTGCAATACCATGGGAATGACACCACTCTAGCACCTGTTGTTGAAGGGTTTGAGTAGGGACCACTAACCCACCCTGCACATAATGTAGGCCTTCCTTGATTTGTGAAGCGTGTTGGCCTAACAATGTCAGCAAGGAAGGGTCTAGCTGGGCGTCTCTGATCTGTTGTAGAAACTGTTCCTATTTGGTAAGTACCCCTATGAATTTGTGGGAACTGATGATATTGGGGGGTTTTTCTTCACCGGGGATAGGTTCAAACCCTATGCGTGATAAAGCATCTGCCTTACCGTTTTTTCTGCCAGCTCTGAAATGGATAACAAAATCATACTCACTAAAGAATTGGGTCCCTCTCAGCTGTCTCTAAATAGTGCTCTGGCTGTTTTTAAATATTGTAAGTTACGATGATCCGTTAGGACCGTTACGGTATGATGTGTGCCTAACAGATATTGGCGCCATTCTTCCAGTACTTTTTTGATTGCGAGAAGCTCTCTTTCTCCTACTGCGTAGTTACTTTAGGCAGGTGTAAGTTTATGTGAGTAATAGGCAATAGGATGAAGTTCGCCTGTATCTGTATCAGCTTGGGATAACACGCCCCCTACTGCCACTTGGGAAGCGTCTACCTCAACTACAAAAGGGCTTATTGGATCTGGGTGTCTCAAAATGGGTGCTCGAGTAAAGGCAGTTTTTAAGATACTAAAAGCATCGTCCGCTTCTTTGGACCAAAGAAAGGGTATACCCTTGCATAACAGTTTAGTGATCGGGGCGACAACATCTGAGAACTGGTGTATGAAACGTCTATAGAAATTCGCAAATCCAATGAATTGCTGAACCTCTTTTAAACTCTTGGGAGGCGGCCATTGTAACACAGCAGCGATTTTTTGGGGATCAATTTGCAAACCCTGAGCCGACACTATATACCCCAACAAAGGCCACTTGATGTCGATGGAAAAAACACTTATCCAATTTACAGAACAGATGATTTTTCTGTAATTTGTGTAACACCACTTGTACATGTAGGACATGTTCCTCCAAGGTCTTAGAATAAATAAGTAGGTCATCAATATAAGCTATTACACTTTTGTCAAGGAGTTCTTTTAATACCTCATTGATAAAATACTGGAACGCTGAAGGGGCGTTACATAGCCTGAAAGGCATCACTAAATATTCGTACAAACCGTACTTGGTACAGAAGGCCGTTTTCCACTCATCTCCTTCTTTGACCCTAACAAGGTGGTAGGCCCCTCGCAAATCTAACTTCGTAAACCATTTAGCATCTTTGATTTGATCTAAAAGAGAGAAGATGAGTGGCAATGGGTATTTGTTTTTGATCGTAATGGAATTGAGAGACCTGTAATCTATGCAACAGCGCAATCCCCCTTCCCGTTTGGGAATAAAAAAAAGCGCTGAAGAAGCAGGAGATCTAGACACACGGATGAATCCTAATTCAAGCATGGTATCGAGGTATTCTCTTAAATATAGATTCTCTTTTTCTGTTAATGAGTAGACTCTACTTGTAGGTATACGAGCCCCTGGTTGCAAGTCTATACAACAGTCATACTCCCTATGGGGAGGTAGACTGGTGGCTTGTTCTTTGTCAAAAACAGTATGAAAAGATTGATATTCTGAAGGTAGGTCAGTGTCAGGTTGTTCTACTGTGAACTTTTCCTCTATTGGAGTAATCAAAGTTACAACTCTCTCTGGAGGAGGAGAAACATTCTCTACAAAATTACATGAGTTTTCTCCATTCTCTGCTTTGAATGTGTCTTTTTTGTGAGCCCTGCACTCGTCACTAAACAGGACTTGTGATTATTGCCAGTCGATATGGGGGTTGTACTTTCTCAGCCAGGGCAGCCCCAACACTACCGGGAATTGAGGAGAATGTATCAGATCAAAAGTGAGTGTCTCCCAATGTGTGACGGAAACGTAAAGCTCAAGAAGAATGGTCATGTGTATAATGGGTTCGGATTTAAGTGGGCTCCCATCAATGGGGAATACCTCTTCTGTAACCTTCTTTTGTATTTCAGGGATTGAATGAGCAATAGCCCATTGCTTGTCCATAAAATTCCCTGATGCTCCTGAATCTATCATGATGGGGATATCAATTATGGAATCATACCAACATAACCGCGCAGGGGTGAAGAAGTGACCTTTTTTAGTTAACAATGATGAGACCATATGACTTAAAGGACCCGATGGGGCAGTCTCTTTTAACCTCAGGTCTTCTAGTTTTCCAACTTGCAGAATTGTTTTGGTTTTACAGGACATTCTCTTAGGAAATGCCCTGCCTTCCCACAATATAGACATAGTCTATTTTCTCTCCTTCTCTGTTTCTCTACTTCACTTAAGGGTCCTTTAACGCTACCTATTTGCATGGGCTCGGATTCGTCGGGTTTAGTTTCAGATTCTGTCTTCTTTTCACGATTCCTAGTCCTAGAATACTCAAACCTAACTCTGTCTTTTCGTCTTTCTCCTAACCAGTGATCAAATTTCACAACGAGGTCTATTAGTTCAGAACAATTGTCAGGGGGATCTACCACATGGGCTAATGCATCCTTTAGCTTGTCACGTAGTCCCTTCTAAAAAAGGGCACTACGTTTTTCAGCAGGCCACTCCGCTTCCGCAACCAACCTATTAAAAGTGGATATGTAGGTTGTAATATCTTTGGACCCTTGTTTAAGGTTTAATAACTTGGTGTCTGCAGCGTGAGTAAAGGTATGCTTGTCAAACAACTTGCGCAACTCTCTTTTGAAAGTGTCATAATTCAATAGAAGGGGATCATCTTTTTCGATTAGGGGTATTGTCCAATTTGCAGCCGAACCTCCCAGATAGGAAATGACAAACGCCACCTTTGCTTGATCAGTTGGAAAACATGGAGCCTTACATAGGAAATGTAACTGACATTGGGTAAGGAATGCAGCACACTTAGTAGGGTCCCCATAAAAGCGTTCTGGAGGAGCTAAAGGGATGGTCTGAGGGGTTACGACTTGCACCACAGGAGCGGCGGTACTAGCTCCGGCTCCCCTTTCTCTATCTCTTTGCAATTTCTCCACTCTGGTTGAAAGAGCTTGGGTTTCGTTCTGGAGATTCCCTATCATATTAGCCAGATCTGTGAGAGTGAGATCCATGGCAGTCAGGAGACAAATATATAAAGGCTTCGCGTTCTGTCCTGCTCACGCCTTGTTGTCTCGGGAGTGTCGTGGAGGCTCAAAGATAAGTTCCCAACTTCACAACTTCACCAACCAGTGTCAGGAGATGACGCTAACACTCGGGCGGTGACCAGGGGGAAAGAGGGAAACAAAACAAGGGTAGGAGGGAAAAGAAACAGCAATCTGCAGTCTTCGTAAAGGCCAAGCTTCCTGACAATCTTCAGTGTGTGGAAACTACATAAAAAGAAAGCAGAACATTAATACAATATTCTTATGCCACTAGTAGATCTTTGCTTCTTAATAGTATTCTCAGTATACCTTATAGAGCGGGGTGTTTGTTCTATTCTATTTTGTATAGGCATAGAGCATACAGGGTGTAGAGGAAAAGACAGGATCTTATACCTAAAAGTAAGGGACAATGGATTAACTACAATTCTGATTTGCAAGATAAATATTCATGTGTCTGTTTGCAGTATGCTCACCTTAACCGGAACTGCAGGGAACTCAAGAATATATCACTAGACCGGAATTTAACCAACAGTAGGTTTGCTACCAGTCTCCATAAATAAGGCTGTCAAGAAACATAGAAATAACCCAATCTGTTCTAATTCACAGATCAGGATTATATAGACCTGGCGTAAATAACAATGCTTGCATTCAGCATCTAATACGCGCCCAAGACGTGGTATGACCGCAGTAAGCCGTGGGGACTGCAGTTTCTCGTAATCATAAGCGAAATCAATCTCAGTGTGCACACTCTGACACGCGAGTATAAAGACTTGCTGAAATACAAAAGGAAAAATAACGAGAGAAGCAATATCTAAATGTCGACAAGGCAAGTACTCACAATAAACGCGGAGCGTGCCGAACACGACGCCACGCCACTGACTCCTCGGACGCCCAAAACCCCGTGACCCGGAACGATAACACGGAACTATAGCTAAACGCAAAGTGTTTCCGGGAGCGTGGGGTGGGTATAAATAGTCATCGAGTTTCAACGCACCTACGCTGATTCTAGCGCATGCGTCCTGAGAGCATCTTCATGTTTCCGCCAACCATTAGCTTGCCAACCACGTATAAATGCATGACAAAATTAAAGGGTGGAAATTGCCAGGCCCCAATGGTCTGCCTGCCAAGTTCTTCAAGTGAGTTCGATCCTGCGTGATGTGTCCAATGCGAGAAATGTTTTACAGAGCCTGAATGAACGGAGTAGCCCAATGGGCCTCCTATCAGCCAATCTCCTTGCTCAACTTGGAGACCAAGACCTTAGCGAAGGTCCTTGCAAAATCACATAATGCGAGTGAAAGAGTCCCTGGTGGAGCCCGACCAGTATGGATTTATGCCCGAGACACAACCTGAGATGACTGGCAGGATGCCTGGCCCATAAGGATCTAATTACTTAACCAGCCATCCTATTAGCCTTGGATGACAAGATGAGTTTTGACTCCCTTGAATGGCCCTATCTGTGGGCACTACTGCAAAAGATGGGCGTGGCCTGAACTATTTTTCCCAAGTGCGGCTACTCTATAAAAATCCTTTTGCCAGGATAAAAGTTAAAGGAGCAGTCTCGATGTAATTTGCCCTCGAGAGGGGCCCTCCCAGGGGTGCCCGTTTATCCCTCTACATTTTGTGATGGCAATTGAACCACTGGCATTTTAAATATAACATAATACATTCCTAAGGGGACTGCGATTGGACCCTGGGTTGAAATGAAGTGGAGGCTGCTGCTTCTGTAGCAGTGAGGCTTTCAATCACAGATACCAAAAAGTCAAGGAAAGACATGATTCTTCCTGTGGTTGTCGGAGGAAAACCAATATATGCATTGTATGTTGCCATTTGGATCAGGTGGGTAAACAGTTTCTTGTACCAATTGAGAGTTTTATGGCTCACGGCGCAGTCAGGAGATGACGCTGAAGCAATGCTGCATCTCCACAGCCCTTTCTTTTAAAAAAAGAATCCCCTGGTGCAAGCACTGGAGGATCCTAATTAGCCACTATCGGTGTCAAGCTATGGCCGTTCCACACACTGGGGAGCAGCGTGTGTGTCAGCCATTGACTGACATATGCACAAAAAGAGGTTAAAACAAGCCTGCCCACATTTTATCAACTCTACTCCTTCCATGGATAGTTACAAGATAACAACGTACCTCTCATATAATCAGTCCTACCAAACAAAACAAAATATACACTACTAGACAATAGGAAAGAATAAAAGAGTTACTCTTCCAATAAAATGTGTTAGACTGAATTTGCAATATTACATACTATAGCAAATGTATATGCACACCAACAAATATACAGTTATTTCAATTGCAATGGAGCATTATGACCTCACTTTAAATAATTAACTCTAACCATTGAACGTTTGACCAACAGCACATTTCAATTCCAAATGAAAAATGTTTTTTGCACTAGCATTTGTGCCACCAAAAGAAGTGACCATATAGTGTGACCTTTTCATTGACTCCACATTTTACAAAGAAAATGAAGAAAAATTAACCCCACTCCTAGATTACTTTGACCATACCTGTGCTTGTTGTCTGCACTGCTCAAGACACAGATGCCAAGCCAGGTTCCACATAAAGTGGTGAATGTCTATGAAAGTATCCAAAACATACACTCCAGACCCAACAATGCACCAGAAGGCTGGCACAACTAATTTCAAGCAACACTAGGCAGCCATCATCCAACACTATAGCAATTTGTTTAATTCACCAAAAAGAACATAGTTATCAGGAAATACAAAATCAACAAGCACTATCCCAAACCGTAAAACCTAGCCCGTGCCAAACAAATACAGTAGATGCATGAAATACTATGCATACAATATGATATGTAAGTAAAACTACCACCGCTAGAGTACCTAGAATCTATATTATATGCCCTATTATATAACAAAATACCAAAAAGTATACAATAGAAAACAGTAAAAGAACAAGTCCACCCCCAGTGTACCTAGAATCTATGTTATATGCCCAATTATAGAACAAAATACCAAAAAGTATATGATAGAAAACAGTAAAAGAACAAGTAAAATAATAAATTGTGCAAATATCATATTCAACAAATATAAAAATCCCACATAAAAAATATGTCATCAATATACAAACCAATATTAAAATGTACTTACAATAAGTGGCAAATTTATAATTTCAAACACTACACAATTGAATGCATCAAAAACATACCAATACATACTTTTAAATAACATTAACAAATAACACACATAAGACATAGGGGCCCATTAGGATGGCGGGCGGACGGGTGGTGGGATCATCCGCCACTGGTACTGCGATCCCACACTGGCGATTAGGATGCCACCACCACCGTGGTGGTGGCATCCTCCATTCCCAGCACTGTGGCCGGCCATGCTTACAGCACTGCCCGCCACAGTGCTGGGAATGCACTGCGTGCATTGTCATGCACAAGGTGACAGGCACCACGAGGTGCCTGCCCCCATGTCCATGACAATGGTACCCCCCATGTACACCCCCTGACCAGCAAAGGCCCCCGTAAGAGATTTCCATTGCCGCCACGGAAAGGCATGTTTCCGCAACCATGCTAACATGGGTGGTGGATTCTAGCAGACACAGCCACCATATTAAACCCTTTTATGCCCGGTCGACTTGTCGACCGGGTGGAAAAGCGGCAGACGGTCTTCCCGTCCGCCGCTGTACCCCCGCCATTAATATGGCGGGGGGAAATGGGTGGTGGGCGGGGAAGGAAGTATGGCGAATCGCCACCGCTATGCGGGCGGTGGAGATCCGCCCTACATCTTAATGGCCCCTTACAGTTCACTCTCCAAACAAAGCCACAGTGAGGGAAGTGTTGGACTTTGGGGGGGGGGGTTTAGATTTACTATTCAACTCCAAACTTAGCCACTGTGAAAAAAGTGATGGACTCTGGGTGGTTCATATTCACTATTTAAATTCCAAATGTGGCTACAGTGAGGAAAATGTTACGCCCTGAATGGTAAAAAAAAACAATTCAGAATAAATATTTTATCATAAAATATAACTATTTACTACAAAGTGAAAAAACTAAATTATTTACAAAAACAAAAAATATTATAAAAATAAATATTGTAATCTTAAATGTAATTTTCTTTTAATTTATCTTTTTTTAATATAAATAAATAAAACGTACATTAAAATATTTTTAAAGAACTAGAATACCATTCAAAATGTATTCCAAACTTTAAAAAAAATAACACCACATAAATTATGTCCCGAAATATCTATTAGATTTTTATTTCCAATTGTAATAAATCACCATTTATTAACATAAATAGTATAAAATTTCAACATTAATTCTAAATAAACATTTTATTTTAAAACAATTTACTTTTCTAAAAAATTAAAACAAACATATATTTTAGTTAATCATTTAGGAAAGAAACATTTAGAAAATTCAACATTTAAACTATAAACAATGTAAATGAAATACACACCAACACTAAATATATAAATAATAATATAAAAAAGCACATTTCTTTAAAATGAAATACAATTATATTTTTACTCTACTAACATCTTTACATTTTTCTTTATATTTAAAACAATTACCACCCAAAAAGAGGGCTTGATTTAGTGTCTTCCAGCCGCCAGACTCGCCGTGGCGGTCCACCGCATTACGACTTTGAATGTCGTTGCGGCGGAGGAACACCAGCTGTGCCAGGGAACATTCTTTACCTGGCGGTGGCGCATCTGCACCACAATGTAAGATGCTCAGCACATATTACAAGTTCCACCATGAAATGGCTGGTGGTAGAGGAACAAAGGGGATACCAAAGGGGCGCCATGGGGATACATTCAGGGGGGCACAACATGTGCACCCCTGTCTGTATACCCCCTAAGTTCCAGCACAGCATGGACATCACAGTCCATGCCGTGCTGGAACTTTTTTGTCGTTCACATTGCGGTGCCTGTTTAAACTGAAGGATGAGATATCCCAAAAAATGGATCAGGAAGATTGGAATAAAGTGTTGGAAGACATTAACATGAATCTGGATACACATGCTAAAGAGGTTCACGAGCGCAAAATGTGCAAATCTCGCAGAGATACCATCAACTATAAATTAGACGATGTATACTCGTGGGCTGAGGCCTATGCACAGAAACTTTTTTTTTTAAAACCGGGAGCAACCTTATCAGAGGAAAGTGTAGTGACTGATCAGGACTTAAAGTTACAACGTCCGAAAGCGGGATTAGCACAACAACATATCAGCGTACCGCAATAAGAAACTACAACCTCGTCGGGCATACAACCGTCTTTTTTAGTGGAAGGCAAAGCTTCAAAGCTACCACCAGACAAAATTCAAACACCGTCAGAGCAAGGCCCGCAGGGGAAAAAATTAAAATATCACCAGAAACAAGTAGACCCCAAAGGAACATCAAGAAATAGAACCTCTGGTAATGAACATCTCCAGTAGAGCCCTAAGTAATGAGGAGGTGAAAGTTTTGAACAAAGGAATTTCCTTTGTCCCAACGTATACCTCGAATGTCAGTCAGTCAAACAAGCTTTATTCGACGATTGTCATAAAAGCGTAACAGTAAAATACATTGAAAAGATAAACTACATAAAATTCATAGGAATAAGATTGTGAAGTAAAATTCATGACTGTTAAAATATTTACAATGCATATACACTTATTTGCATCGGGTGGACAAAAATAGACATTCAATGGCCTATCCCTTGATTCTTTTGCTTCTAATGATCCATGACCAGCCTAGAAATTTAGCCACCGCTGTATACACTACAGAACGATCACTCGTGCAAATAATTCTAATGGCCATTACTCCACTCCTTGTGCCCAGCAGCTTACACATTGGTCGTAAGCAAACTCTACGTGGAGCTGAATATGCAGGGCACCCAAAGAGTAGATGGCCAGTTGTTTCCAGGGGGTCAGGACAACGTGGGCATAAGGTGTTTCCTCCACTTGTCCACCTGGATGTGAACGCTCTCACAGGGAGGCTGCCAATTCGCAATTGAAAATAAAGCTTCCTATCCAGTGGCTTTGATATGTCGTCCCAGAATGGCTCGAATTGAGTCTCATCCTTGAACTCCATAAACGCCCCCGTGAGAGAAAGTGGGGCAGTAGACCTAAAGGCTCTAGAGGATATCATTCCCAGTATAAACCCTTAATTACCTTTTTTGATGGGAATGTGGCATTAATCGGATCCTCCCATAGCTCCAACAGGGCCAGTTCTCTGAGAATCGCTCTAATTCCAGAGAGCCATTTGACCTGATGGAAGACATCACTTTTTATTATGTCCAAGAGCCCCATGGCGAATATTTTTAGTTCTGGTGTTAGCCATAAACGTCTCCAATATAATACTGGATGGAGGTTTGCAATGATTTCAATTGGTCTCATGCCCAGATCTTGAAAAATTGGGCCCATGGGGGTGCTCTGGGGTAGGTTAACCCGATTACGTAAAAACTTATTTTCACAGGCTGCCAGCTTATTTAACTTCTCAAACCCCCAGATCTCTACACCATAGAGTGCTGCACTCACCGCCTTTGCATTATAAACAGTAATGGCCGGGGCCACTGGTTTTGTCAAGGACTTTGCATGTTCTTTGTTGAGTGCCCCAGCCAATTGTCGGTGCTTGAGCGTTGCTGTCTCTATCTTTTCATTCCATCGCAGGTCATGCTGAATGGTAACACCCAGATAGCTAAACGATTTGACTTGTTCCAAGGGTAGGTCATTCATGAATATTTTCCCCCTTGTGTGATTTGTGTTGGTTAAAAGTCATGAGCTTGGATTTTAAAACATTTATTTCCAGCCCGTGATTCATACAAAAAGCTTCAAAGATCCCTAGAGCTTTTTGGAGACCACTAGGCGTCTTGGAAATAATAAGACAATCGTCGGCAAACATTAGGATTGGTACTTTTGCGCCTGTTAGGATTGGGGCATCAATGTTTGCTTTGATCAGAACATTTGCCACATTATTGATATACAGCGAAAACAGGGTTGGGGCTAGCCCGCCACCTTGGCGCACCCCCCTCTCTACTGGGAACTGTTTAGTAACACTTCCAGGAGGACCCCATCTTATCTGAGCAAAGTTTTGTTCGTGAAGTTTAATAATTAGGGAGAGCAAAGCAGGAGGCATACCCATATTATTTAAAACAAGCCACAGATTTGAACGTGGGACGAGATCAAACGCTGCCCGCAAATCAATGAAAGCAGCGTATAAACTACCCCTACCTAATTGGACAGTCTTCCAGTAAAGCATAGCAAAATGTAATACTTATGCGAGTTCTAAATCCTGCTTGGAGGTGGGATAGAATATTCATCTCGCACTCCCACTCCTGGACCTTATTTAGTACCAGTCTGCCAAAGATCTTCTGGATGGTATCGATCAGGCTAATTGGGCGGTACCTCGAATTAATTGGAAACTGAAATAGCTATGTTTAAGTTCATGCGAAAATTACACCTTAGATGGTTCTTTTCAACGTTGCTGGATTCTGCGGAGCAAGCTCAAGAATTTAAACCTTTTTGCCCGAAGAGTAAATTTATGCCTCCCATTTCCATAAATCCCTTGACACTTTTGAACTCTTGGGGAAATAAGACTTGAAAGACATCAGGTATATTAAACCTACACGGCCAAATTTAACACAGAAGGAACTACGAAGTCTAAATGCATTACGACAGGACACGTCCATCACCTTTCAGCCGGCTGACAAGGGTGGAGCCCTGGTGGTTCTTTACACTGAGTACTATAATACGAATGTTAACTTTCATGTACAAGATGAAGACACATACATTCCATTGGAGCATAATCCAACACATAAATTGTTGACTTTATTGACTGACATCGTGACAAGAGGTGTTAATAATGGCATCATTGATGAAAGTACTGGGAAGTTCCTCATCAATCTAACATCTAAGGTCCCGCATATTTATATGCTCCCAAAAATGCACAAGAACAGATTGAAGCCACCATTTCAACCGATAGTTGCAGGATGTAGTTCAATTCATGAACCCCATTTGCAACCATTAGAACAGTCCTGGGAAACTTACATTAAGGATACTACTGACTGTCTGTTGAAATTGGAAGCAGTTTGTCACGTTTTTGATGAGGAGATTCTGTTGTGCACCATCGACGTGGTCGCTCTGTATACATCGATAGCTCACAATGAAGGATTGCAGGCAGTAGAATGGAGGTTGCTGGCCTCTCCTATAACCGTGGACAAAGGCATCTTTCTATTAGAACTGTTGCATTTTGCACTCTATCACAGTTATTTCATATGGCAGAAGAATTTTTATTTACAGAAGATGGGTACATCAATTGGCTTTCCTGGGGCTCCATCCTACGCCAATACATTCATGGCCTACTTTGAGTTCAGACACATTTTGACTAACCCAAAATGGATGGAGAATGCAGCAGTTTTCCTGTGCTATATAGATGACATACTGGTAATTTGGAAAGGGTCCAGCTTACTATTGGAGGAATGCATTGCTGAATTGAATAGTTACAATCCTAGAATTCAATTCACGTATGACATTCAACATGAGAAAATTCATTTCTTGGACATAGAAATTTGCAAAACGGATTCAGGGCGGATGACGTCAGTGCACAAAAAAACGACGGATGTCAACAATGCCCTGCATTTCTCAAGTGCTCACCCTTACTCACTTAAGCAACATTTACCAGTTTCCCAATTGACAAAACTAGTCAGATATAAAGCAAGAGGCTATTCGGATGAAACATTGATAAAGGCGGAACAGAGAGTTGCTTTAAGAAACAGAGAAGACTTGTTGAAGCCAACTGAGAAACAGTTGAAGAATCGTGAAGTTTTTGTATTAAAACATTCTACACAAGCACCCCAGATTAAAGCCATTATAAGAAAGCGATGGGAGATTATAGCGCAAGAACCTGACTTTGCTGAACTTTTTCGAGGTCTATCCGCTATTCGCACACAATAGACCCAAAAACTTACGAGAACTGTTGAGACCTACTGTTGTTGTTGATAAACAGGTTACTAAGGGAATGAGGAAATGCCACAACTGTGGTCAGTGTGGCAATGTTATTCTAGGAGATGTGTTCATGCATCCACACACAGGCAAAAAGATGAAACTTCACCATACATCAGATTGCAATACAGAGAGGGTAATCTACACCATTAAGTGTCCATGCGGACTAGTATATGTAGGGAGGACTAGTCAAAAAATGAAAACACGCATGATAGAACACAAGAGTAGAATTCGTAATAAAAATACCAACTCTTCTCTTGTTGCTCATTGGCTGCAAGCTTCACATATTATTCCACAATTGAGGTTTACAATCCTTGAGCAAGTGACGTTGAGTTCAGGAACTGACGCCAGTATTGTCCTGGCACGCAGGGAGACACATTGGATTAAATTGTTAGGTACAGTGAGCCCCGGGGGCTAATTGATCACTATTAGCTACTGTGTTTTCTCTAATTTTATACTTTTTCAGACATCTTTGTAAAGGATTTGCACTCATTCTTCCCCTCACATCAGTCTTACGATCTTACATGTATCCAGGAGATGTTCTAATGCACAATATGCACATGTGATACTCTCTTCTCATCTCAAGTTGTATTTTTATTGGACATGGATACTTTCTTTATTGGTTGTTTCCCGGTTTCTGTGTTTTTTATGTGCAAGCATCGGGTAGCCACAGAGTTCATTAAGTCTTTTATTGAGTGGTGAGCCCTCCCACGTAACTTGTCACACAAGTTTCCCTTCTAGCTCACCGTGTGTTTAATTGACTGGGATTACGAGGATTTATTTTCTTTATCTCTGTCACACGTTCATTTTTTTTTTTTTTTTTTATATAATAATGTATTATTATTATTATTATTATTATTATTATATAATAATATATAATAATACAATACAATTCATTGTAACCAATTTACACGCAATAAAGTTTGTGGTGAACAAGTTCTTTTCGGGGCGTGACATAGACTGTAACTTTAATACACGTTCTGTTTCTTTTAATACGCTGAGCATGCCGGGTAGCCTGTATGCGCTGCAGTACTGGCGCATGAGCTACGTGAGGAGAGAGAGGCAGCGTTTCACTGAGTTCTAAACGCGGTGAGAGCCGGGGCGTTTATTGCTCAAAAATCTTCATAATTGCTTACTTTCACACATGTTTATTTGCAAGTAAGGCTCACGAGGAACCTTTTTCATGTCTTTTAGAAGACGCAGTAAATCTTCCAGAGGGCACCTATGATTAAGACCTGTGACCCGATAGTACACTCGGGTAAAGTGACCGTTTAAAGTTTCCGACTGTTATATTTGGTACCGTTTTGTGTTGACTTTATTTAGATTCATTTTTCCTCTTGCTTTCAGCGAGACGCCTCTGACGGTTTTGCTGAGGGTAAGAGCACTTTGCTGGAATGTGTTATGTTATACACGGTGACGCACTAAGGTTGTTTAGATGTTGGCACTGAGGCAACTGAGCATTTGGGTGCACAGGAAATTGGGTATATTTTCCAATCTTTCAGCAAGTCTTAATGCACACGCATGTGATTTGCTCACACATGAATCTTTTTTTGTATCTTCTATTTCTTTAGTAAGTCTTTATACGTAACGCATGAAAGCAGGTCACACTCGAATCTATACTTCTGCACACTGGATACTGTAACATAATAACTTTTTAGTTTGCTTTCTTTTCTTTGAGTGCAAATCCTACTAACCAATTTGTATCTATGCCAATAGTTGACATGACACTTCATAGTGTCTGATGTGCTTATAATTATTGTGTTGTAGATTCCTGAGGAGGACGCAGCAGAGTGAACAAAAGCTCTTTCATTTATTTGGATAACGTTCATCCCCTGATGAAGGGTTCAGTCTGAACCCGAAATGCATTGGGAGTGTCTATATTAATGCATTGTATGTATGTATAAAGTCGAATCAGTACCTTTGTTAATTTGTCAATGTGATGACATTTCAAATCATAAGTTCTCTGTGTTTTGTGTTGTATTTAAGTGAATAAGTTTGCATATCATCAGATTGTAAATTCATGGTTGCTAATGCAATATATCACTGATTAAGCATTGATAAATAGAATGCTTCTGAATATATAAAAGTTTGTGTATTTTTGTTGAGACATTCATTGTCCTTAGCTGTGCTTCACGCAGGCCGTGGTTTCCACAGCCTCGATCAGTTGTAGTACCAAGAGGGGTCAAGGGCTAGATCCCTCATAGGTGTGGATGCACGCAAAACCAAATAAGTTGGTTGAATAATTGAGTCACTAGTGTTTGATTAATTTTTAGAATACAGGTGTGCGGGATCCCTCCAGGTATTAGCTGTATTTCAGGCACCGCCATGGGAAAAGCTAAGGACCATCCCCCGTTTACGTGTTCAACTCGTAATATGGCGGGCGGTCCTTGCACTGGTTTGGCTCAGCTGTGCTGGCAGAGAGTTGGCCTAACTGTGCCAAACTCGTAATCAGCCCCTAAGTTCCTTTGAAAAAAATTCTAAACTATATGATTTTAAATTTAGAAATGACTTTACAATGTGGTACTTAAAAAAATTAACCACAACCAAAATCTGTCATGCATTTTTTCTGAATCATGAAACATGTTATCTTATGTTCATATGAGTAAGAGTCAGGCATTCCCAAATTCCCTCAAGTTACATACCATCACATATGTGTGAAAATATAAAATAAACACAAGTGAAACAGAGTAAATCACCTAATAAGTGATTATGAATCCTGTTGGATTCCTGATGGGGCTGGTAACCGGAGTTTCAGGTGCACTCAAGATTACAAGACATGCAGTAACTCAATCTCTGACAGGATCTGATATATGCTAAACTCTCTTAGCTCCCTGCTGCTTTCTTACGCCTGACAAGTGAAAACAGTACTCATCAGGCTGAAAGAAGTGCAACAAGGAGGTGAACTGGAGCCAATTTCTCAGAGAACCGGATTCTGGCTTACTGCCTGAGGCATTTTCTCTCTGAGAGAAAAGTGAAAGATCAGGTAGGAGTAAGAAGCAAGTTTGTTTGAAAAAAGTAAAAAAAGATAATGGGCCCGATTGTGATGACGTTTAGACAAGCATCAGACCACCATCTCAGCGGGCATGGGACCGACCGACAGGCGGTCGGAATCCTGGCTTTTTTTCATTAAGGCTTGTCCTGTGGCCCGAAAAGGGTCGCAGCACAAGCCGCAATGAAAAGAGGGAAGTTTTGAAACATCCATGCAAGGTGTGCCAGGCATGGATCTTGGAGGGACACCACAGGTGCCCCCCCAGGCCTCATAGAAGAGACCCACAGGGGACGGGCCCCCAAAGTCACTTCCCGACAGCGTTTCCACAGCGGTCCGACCGCCCTGGAAAGGCTGTCCGAAAGGTGTAATCCCTACGGCAGTGCCTGCACAGGCACTGCCCCTATTGTAGGGAATATGATCCGACTGGCGGGCTCAAGGAGCCCCTTGAAAGCATCTGTTGGACCCTCTAAGTGATGCAATCTGACTGACCTCATAATGCGGCGGTCGGACTTCTCTGCTGGATGTTGGTCAGACCACCAACAATGGCCTGCCAGTGGCAGTCTGACCGAAATCCTAATGAGGCCCTATGTTTTTACCATAAAAAGGCAAAAAAGAAAACCACAGATTGCTTAAGTTTTTATATTAAATAAAGTTTTTGTTTACCAAACTGATTTTTTACCAATACATACACAAACACGCTCACTCATTTTTACTCACACATACACACCTACAATCACACAGCAGAAAAGTTTCTATCAAAAACGCTACTACCGATGACCCAACAGGCCCCACCCCGGTCATCCAGGCTAACTTCTAAAGCCATACGATTTTGAAGGGCAACAAGTCTCGTAGCCTGGACCTCTACTGTGATATTTGTCAGTATTCCTGCAGTCGTATTAATGACTCCTTCCACCACCCTTATAAGCCTTCCAATATTAAGACTATTGGCTTTGGGGCCCCAAATAGGTATGATGCCTTTCATAGCATCCGTGAACTGCGCTAATGTGGTGTCTGTCTGATCAATGTCATCGGTGTTAATCATTTTTTTAGTCCATGGCACACACGCCTCTCTTCGTTGCAAACAATGGTCCTTATGATAATTGGGAGGGGCTATGTACACAGGCGGCAGGAGGTAAGAAAGGTGACACCTCCCCGACCACCCTTCAGGGAGACAAACATAACCATGGTGTCCACAAACAAAATAAACATTACTTGGTGTGATCAAGGTTGGACTGCTCCCTACTCTGAAATTATAAGTAGTGTTGCATCTGCTCTCCCCCAAATCTATGTCTCCTACACCCTGGATATAGAAAGGAGACATAACGTCCACCACTGACAACGGTATTGGTTTGTCCTCAGTAACATTGCAGGCCTGGAAAGACTGGTTATATTCTGTAGAGTTGAACTGTAGGGTATTATCACTCCACTTGAGAACAATTCTCCCCTCTCACTCTCTTGTATGCCTGCATGCAAGAGCTCAGAAACAGCCAGCCAAACAGCTCTCGGCCTGTGGGAGCACCAGGGGGAACTCTATGCTGGAAGCGCACATTTGTCTGGGTACGAGAACTAGTACTGTTTTGCTTAATGTACCAGCCTGGTGAAAAGAATTGACCATGCTAAATAAAGCAAACTACCCCTCACAACTTTTAACATACGATAAGGGCCTGGAAACAAAAGAGTTACTGAGGGTAGTAGTCCACATACCCAACACTTTTGTGTATTGAAGCAGCATGCTTCTGATGCAACGTTTGAATGAAGATATTATCTTTATGGGACTTTCTGTATTCCTCCTTGTGAGGCGCCGGAGTAACAAAGATATGTTCTGGGGGAATAAGCATAGTGCCAATCAGAGCATGTGCAGGATATTTCTCCTCAAGGAAATATGTCACCCCAAGTACCAATATCAAAGAGATCAAGATAATCAGTACAAACACAACCTTGCTTCTAACAGACCAGGTGGACCAAACAGGCCCATTTTGCTCAGGACCTGGAGCTGCAAAAGGCTACTCCTCCTCTGAATGGGGCAGCCGAAGGGATACATGTATATTTTTCTTTATTCAAACAACAACAGAAGATGCTTATACTTAGAGCCAAGCTGGACTGAAAGGAAAAATTAAAAGGAAACCAAGGCAGTATATTGTTCATTAATCGTTGGACCTTTTGAGCACTAGCAGTGGAGCTGTTTGTCCAGCTCGGATCCGGATCCCACGTTGCCATTTCCAATCTTTATTTCGGCCATTTGGCCATAAAAGATGAACAATGCACATATACATCACAGATAAATCAGTTCATAAGGAGATAAAACCATTGGAATGCATATACAAAAATGCTTTAAAAAAACTGTGGATCTAAAATTTTAAGAAGGACCCAACATCTTTAAAATACGATTACGAGTATGCCAAACCTTGGTAAAAAATTTTGTTAATGCGAAAACAGTTGGGCCAGAGAGATCAGATTTTAGAATCCTATACATTGGTGCATATTCCCTGCAGCCCATATTCCTTATCAGTGGGAGGAGCCAGTATTTTCTAGCTACCTTGTAGGCTGGGCAGAAGAAAGCCACGTGTAAGTCAGTTTCCTCCATAGCATCACAGGCCAGACACTGCTTTGTAGTGGAGGATGATGACCAAGTGCTTGTAAAGGAGCGGAAGGGCAGCGTGCCGTATCTCCATTGAAGAAACAGCTTTCTAGCGAGTACAGGAGAGATAGGATCCTATACCTTCTCAAACCTATAAAGGTCCTTGCTTTGCAAAAACACAAAAGATAAAGATCCTTCTGCCTGTATAGCTTGGGCCCTAGCTAGTTTTTGTTCATGGTATATATTAGCCAGGGACCTTTTGGAGATGTTTAATGCGGCATTCGCCGGCTCCGTCCATAAGTCAGGGAGCCCTAATTCCATACAAGTGGCTTGGATGTTTTTGACCCAGGGGATGCAGAGCGCTTTTGGATGGTTCAATAATTCGACCAATTCCGCCCTGTATTCTGCAAGATCGTTACTGCTCCACAGCCTGCGCCAGAAGGCCATGGGTCTCAGGCTTATTTCATCGGCTAGCGGTCGTAGGCCCAAATCAAGCCTCAAGGGGAGGAGCGGGGTACTGGGCGGGAGTGCGGCTATCTGCCTTATAAACTTGTTTTCCGTTAATGACAGACTCCGACAAGGTGTATGGCCCCACAATTCCGCCCCATACATGATCGCTCCCCTAGCCTGAGCCTTGTATATCTGGATTAATGCCCCCAATGGGCGGTATGATGAACCGGTCATCATCCGGGCAATACCCCCAGTAGTTTGTGTGAATTTGAGGTTTGCCCTAGTCTGGTGGGATCCCCAAGACATGGTTTCGTTAAGAGTCACACCAAGATATTCAAAGGTGGCTACTCTCTCGAGTCGTACAGCTCCCAGTTGCGGATTCGACCGCAATTTTTTGCTCGGGTTCAAAACCATGAATTTGTTTTTTTCCGCGTTGATTTCTAGCCCCCTGTCTGCACAGAAGGCTACAAAGGAATCAAGGATCCTCTGTATCCCCATTGGGGTTTTGGATAACAGCAGGGTGTCGTCCGCAAACATAATTGCGGGCACCCTGCTGCCATTCAATTTGGGGGCGTCAGTATAATCAGTGGCATTCAGGTGGGCGATTACCCCGTTGACGAAGAGGCAAAACAGGGTCGGTGCCAGCACACAACCCTGTCTTACCCCCCGGCCAACGGAGAATCTATCGGTCAGTTCCCCCGACCGCCCACACCTCACTCGGGCGTAATTATTATGATGCAGCCTCTGTAAGATTAATAGGATGTCCGGGGGAACGCCCATCTCTGCCAGGACGCTCCAAAGTTTCCCCCTAGGCACCAGGTCGAAGGCGGCCTGTAAGTCCACAAAAATTGTGTACAGACTACCGCCCTCGAATTTTTCTGCCCTCCAATAGATAAGGTTCAATCTGAAAACCTGGTCCACTGTGGATACCCCCCTCCTGAATCCCGCCTGGTAGGGGCTAAGGGCACCCACCTCCTCCATCCAATCCTGGAGCCGATTCAGCAAAACCCTACCAAACAGTTTCTGTGCTACGTCTATTAAACTGATGGGTCTGTAGTTGGCTGGGAGCAGAGGCGAGCCCTTTTTGAAGATGGGGACCACCTCTGCCCCCAGCCAAGTACTAGGGATTTCCATGCCGCCAAGGACTCCATTGAAAAGGGCAGTGAGGTAGGGCGCCCAGACAGTGGGCTCCTGCTTAAACATATCCCCAGGTAAGCCATCCAGTCCCGGCGCCTTTCCAGAAGCCAGACCTGAGATGGCAGCAGTGACCTCACCCAGCGTTATTGGCTCCCCCTCGTAGCCCGGCCAACCCGCCTCAGTGACAGCAGGAAATTCTCCCGGCTCAGAGCTGTATAAAGACTGGAAGTGTGCCTGCCACACCCCTGGAGCAATGTTGGGCTCTAATGCCGATTGTAAGTTCCCCGACCCTCCGCTCACTATCCTCCAAAACAGACGATGGTTTTGGATCGCTAGGGCCGTGGTGAGTTCTTCCCACTGATTTTCCTCCCATTCGGCCTTAGCGTGGGCAACAAATTTCTTGTAGGCTCGCCTACTTTGTTTTAAGCTATCCCCCCCTAGCCCCTCCTTAATTAGTCTGAGGAGTTCTGCTTTTGCCCTTCTACATGCTGAGTTGTACCATGATATTTTGCCTTGCCGCGCCTCTCTTGGCTTTCGTGAACTACAAGAGAGATGAGGGGCCGCAGCTTTTATAAGGTCCTCGTGAGCCTTGTACAATTTGGCCTGGGAATCTTTGTTGTTTGCCTCGGTATCCAAGCTCCCCACAGTTTCCAAGATGGGAGTTATCCCATCATAGAGCATGGGGAGTTTGTTCTTGCTTGTAACCAAGTGCTCCCACCTGATTCTTCTCCTGCTATTATCCAGGAGAAGAGCAGGTTTGTTCCCTTCCGCATTGATCGCGAGAGCTTGGGGACCAGGGTGAACAAGGTCAAGCTCAAGCGGATTGTGGTCACTATCGGTCCTCTCCGTCACCCTAAAGTCCTGTATTGTCGGCCACTTCACTATTTGGGCCAGGACATAATCAAGGCGAGACTCTCTTCCCAGTCTGTTATAGGTGGTTTTACTGGGTATGTCAGATTTCATTCGCCCGTTACAAGCTCTAATTCCAAACTTTAGGGTAAGGGCTGTGATTTGTAGTGCTAGTGGGGTCCAAACCTTCGGGGGGGGAGCTTCCACTAGGGGCACTGCCCATCTGGCCTCTTCTTCCGATGAGAACCCCTCCAGAAGGCCAGGTAGTGGCTCAAAGTGGGAGTTAAAATCCCCTCCCACCACATAAAATGAATCACTCGGTAATTCAGATATATAATTCGAGAGTTCATCTATGGTCGGTGATTCCTTTACATTTCCCACTGGCCTAGAATAGATGTTAATAAACACAAGTTTAGCTTGGTTAGGCCAGGATAATGAAACCACAAGGATGTCTTCAGAGTTAGCCGACTGCCGTGTTGCCACGCAGCCCAGATGAGATGCAACCCAGGTCGTAAGCCCCCCTGATGGACGGCCTTTGCCTTCCCACCTAGCTGGAATGAAAAATGACATGTAGCCTTGGTGACCATAATCCTCTCTGGCCCAGGTTTCCTGGAACATACATACGTCTCCAGTCTCGATGTAATTTACCCTGTCCGGGTCACCCAATTTATTGGCCAGTCCAGCAACATTCCAGCAAATTAACCTCAAGTGTTCAGGGGTGTTAGTTGCCGTGCCAGAAGGGTTGAAGGGGATGGTTTCAGACACTGTTTCAATCAAGAGTTCTGACAAGCCACGTTGCAAGGCAAGCACCGTCTCCTCGGAAATACTGTCCACTTGCCCTGTTCGGTGACTGTTTGTGTAATGCACCAATTACTCTGTCCCTAAACTATTGCTGGTACTACGGCAAGGTACACGCACTCTATTCTTCAGCAATGCAGTCCATCTCTACTAACCGGACTGTCCCTCTGGTGCACTGTTCCTCTTACGGGGATGCAAATTGTATCTCAACATTCCAGGCATAGTAGGGTCAGGGAACAAGGGGTCGAGCTCAAGGGGAAAACTCAGGTAGATTGGCAGATTGGATCTCAGCTGGACGTGTCTCAATCAAAGGTGGGCCAACAGGCTGGGGCTCCTAGATGGCCTTCATTTCAGGTGGCACCGCTTCAGTCAGCACTGCATTACTCTCTTCCTCCGACAGTGCCCATGTGAGCCGGCTGTCTGAGAAGGGAATGAACCATGGTACCTTCTCCGCCTCACAGTCCCTAATACCATCTGCGACCCATTGATCATAGGGCAGCGGAATGGGGCACCCATTTGCAATGGGTGCTATGTGTTCAGTTTTTCCGACTGTCGACTTTCACTACGGTCCTGGTGGCCAGAAGGGCCTGGAGGGGTCCCTTCAAGCGTGGCTCCAAGCTGCTCCTCTGGAAGTTCCTAACCGGCTGCATCCATCGCTGCTTCCTGGATTTGTCCGTCTAACACCCCTCTTCGTTCAAGTTAGCTGTACTCTCCTGCCATACTGCCAATTCTTCAATTGTTGCCTCTCTTTGGATCTCTTTCACAGTCTCTAGGGTATCCTCAAACATCTCATTCTTAGGCACCCATCTAGCTGGACCCGCCACAAACATCCTCTTCATTTTAGTCCGAGCTGTCTCCTTTGCTGTCTGATCTGCAAATGCATTCCCCCTCCCAACATCATCTGTTATTGCCTTATGAGCATGGCACTTCACTAGTCTCTTGGGGAGTTTCAAGACTGACAAGAGTCTGTGTATTAGGGGGCCATTTTGAATCCTCATGCCTTGAGACGTCAAGAACCCCCTCTCTGCCCAAAGCCACCCAAAATTATGAGCCACGCCAAACGCGTACTGGCTGTCAGTATATATATTGACAGCCAATCCCTCACTCAACTCACAGGCACAAAGAAGGGCCACAAGCTCTGCAGCTTGCGCTGATTGGTAGGGAACTCATGATGTCTCAACTACAGTGCGTAAGGTGGCCGTTGTTGTGCCATCTGGTAATTTAAAACAAGAGTCATCGACATATAGCTCCACTTGAGATTCAAATAGGGGAACATCAGTCAGGTCTACCCGCCCCTTCGTCTCCTCCGTGCGGTAGATGCACTCATGCACGTCCGCCTCCCCACTCTCAGAAGGGAAGGGCAGTAACATGGCTGGGTTCAGATTGGCACATCTTTTGATGGTGACGTGTGGTGGTCAGACGTGCACTGGTATGGTGCTGTGTTCTAGTTCTGTTCAAAAGTATGTCCACAGCATGCGGTATCATGACTGTGAGATCAGTATCAAGAACGAGCCCTGACGATTGTCATATTGAAATGGTCACTGCTGCAGCCACTCACAGACAGCTCCGGAGGGCTCTGGCGACATTGTCTAGCAGGGCAGAAAAGTAAGCACACAGCCTTTGCTTACCTCCAAAGGCCTGTGTTAAGACAGAGAGCATGCAGCCAGACGTTTTGTGTACATACAACACAAACGGCTTCGGGTAGTCCGGGGTGTCAAGCACAGGTGCAGAGCAAAGCTCTATCTTTAATTGTTCAAAAGCATGCTAACAATCATGCATCCAGGGTAGGGGTTCATGCACATCTTTAGTGGTTACATGCAATAGGGGTTTTATTAGTAAAGCAACATTAGGAATCCAGTGGAAACAATACGAAGTGATGCCTATAAACGCTCGCACATCCCGCTGTGTCTTAGGAATGGGCATCTTAGTTATAGGAGCCACACGCTCAGGTGCTAGTCTCCTTTCCTCCTTGGACAGTAGGTGACCGAAGCGACGAGGCAGGACAGCATTGTCCTTAACACTGATGGAGACCGGAGGTATCTGCAACAGCCCTACGTCCGTGTCTCCTGTAGCCCATAATGTCGTCAGCACCTCCCAAAACTCAGCAGGAAGAGGCTTGTCTTTTGACAAACATTGCATGGAATTCACCACATTGGGCCCAATCGTCACAAATAGTTGCATGTAACTTCTTCAACAGGTCCAAACCCATAAATTTTTCTCCACTATTTGATGCCAAGAAGGGCGAGTCTACAGTAAAAAGACCAATAGTCAAAGTCAGAGGCTCGCAGATGGGGCTCACAACTGGTATGCCTGAAAAGCCTACCGAAACATTCTTTTGGCCAGACAGGGCTGCCCCGGGGACCAGTGAAAGAGAAACAGAGCTATTCATTGCTCTTGTGTCCACCAAGAATTTTTTCGCTGAGCCCTGCAGACCAGCAGAGACATAGGGTCCTCACTGGTCAACATGGATCTGGACTGATCCCCCACCCTGCCCCTGGCTGTCCTAGTCGTGGGTAAGTCCCGGTACTTCATCCAAGTCATAATCATCATGGTAATACTGGCACCCCCTTGGATCATCAAAATAGTTGTGCTCTGACCGCCCTGTCTGTTCTTCACTTCCCCGGCTACCGCCATATCCAACTGCTCCCCTGCCTCTCCCTCTTGACCCCCACCCTCTAGAAGCCCTTTGCAACAGCGTCGGACACTCGCTACGCCAATGCCCCTCCTCTTCACAGTATGTGCCCGGTATTCCCTTCTGTTCCCCTCGCTGCCCCCATGCCTCACTGCCCGTTCTGCCTTCTGTTCTTAGCTGCCCCTGTATTTCGGTATTCTGTATTTTGCCTCTGTGCCACTCGTTTTTCCGGTATTTCTGTGCCCTTTTTGCCTTCTGTGCCACTCACTTTTCCCTCATTTTTGTGCCCCTTTTGCCTTCTGTTCCACTCATTTTTTGTGCCCGTCTGCCTTCTGTGCCACTTGTTTTCCCCTCGTTTTTGTGCCTCTTTTGCCTTCTGTTCCACTCGTTTTTTGTGCCCTTCTGCCCTCTGTTCCACTCGTTTTTTGTGCCATTCTGACCTCTGTGCCACTTCTTTTTCCCTCGGTTTGTTTGTGGCCTACTGGCTTCTGTTCCACTCGTTTTTTGTGCCCTTCTGCCCTCTATTCCACTCTTTTTCTTGTGCCCTTCTGCCCTCTGTGCCCCACCCCCTGACTGCCCACTGCCCATTCCCTGACCCCGCCTCCCCCCACCCAGCTGCTCCTCCCTCCCACCTCCCCATATATGACGGGCGCGCCTAAGGCAAGCCCGTCTGCGCCCAGAACGCCAGAACCCCTGGCCCCCGCACCCGCCACAACGACCTCAGCCACTACGACGCTAGCACTCTGCACTCTCTCAACTCCGGACGGAGCCACATCTGCTTCATGGCTGCCCCAAAACGCACACACGGCCCCTTCACCTGCCGGAACTGCAGCTACACCAGCCTCAGAGCCGACGAACCACCCGCCAAGAAGACCCCAACCACCTCGGATGCATACTACGGAACACCTGCTTCGCACGCAAGCATGCCGTCAAGCTCTGGGACCTGCTCGACACAACATCCCCGGACGTCGCCTTCCTGACAGAGACCTGGTTTAACGACTCCTCCGCACCCAACATCGCCATAGCCATCCCAGACGGCTACATGATCACCCGCAGAGACCGCACCAACGGAGTTGGAGAAGGAATCACCATCGTCCACAAGAACAGCATCAGGGTCTCGACTAGCACCGACGAGGCGCTCAGCACCGCCAAACAAATGCATTTCCAGATCCACACAGACCCTAACTCTACCCTCACCTACTGACCCCCCCGACCCCGCCCCCAGTTCAGCGACTCCATCGCCGACTTGATCAGCACGCCCTGACCTCCACAGACTACATCCTCCTCGGAGACCTAAACTTTCACCTTGAGAACAACAACGACAACAACTCCACAACCCTGATCGATAATCTCGCCAACCTCGGACTGAAGCAACTCATCACAACACCCACCCACTGCGCCGGCCACAGGCTCCTCCTCAAGCCTGCACGTCTCCGTAAGCCACACCACCGAACTCCCCTGGATCGACCACAGCTGCATCCACTTTGTTTTCCAGAAACCCACCACACACCACCGCACCCAACTGATCCCCCACCACTGCTGGAGCAAAATCACCTAAGGCCAACTACACGCAAACTAGAAAAGAAATGGCACAGTGAACAAACTCCCGACAGCCACGCAGCACACAAGGACACCATCCGCAACCACCACCACCTCATCCGGGTGGCCAAGAGGACCTCCTTCAAAGAACGCCTCGACAACAACGCACACAATAGCAAGGAGCTCTTCAACATTGTGAAGGAACTCTCCAATCCCATCTCCAACACCAACGACATCCCGCCGTCGCAAGCCCTGTGCGACTCCCTTGCCACCTTCTTCCACCGCAAGATAGCAGACATCCACAACAGCTTCAACACCCAGACAGCCCCAACAGACAGCAACACAACAGACCCTCCGCATACTATCGACCATGGCCCCCTGCTAGCCTGGGCCAGCGTGAGCATCGATGACACCATCAAGACCATGCGCACAATCCACTCCGGCTCTCCGTCAGACCCATTCCCGCACCACATCTTCAAAAGAGCAAGCAGCTCCATCGCATCCCACCTGCGTAACGTCATCAGTCTCTCCCTCGAGACTGCGACCTTCCCAGAGATCTGGAAACACGCCAAGATCAACGCCCTCCTCAAAAAACCTAAGGCAGACCCAAGAGAACTCAAGTACTTCTGGACCATCTCTCTGCTCCCCTTCCCGGCCAAGGTCATCGAGAAAACCGTCAACAGACAGCCAACCCGATACCTTGAAGAAAACAGATTCCTGGACCCTTCCCAGTCAGGGTTCCGCAGCAACCACAGCACCGAGACAGCCCTCATCACCACCACCGACGACATCAGGACCCTGATGAACAACGGCGAGACCGCAGCACTCATCCTCCTAGACCTCTCTGCCACCTTCGATACCGTCTGCCACCGCACACTACGCGCACGCCTCCACGCCGCAGGGATCCGAGACAAGGCTCTGGATTGGACCACCTCCTTCCTCTCCGGCAGAACCCAGAGCGTCCGCCTCCCCCATTCCGTTCCAAAGCCTCCGAAATCATCTGCGGCGTACCCCAGGGATCCTCCCTCAGCCCGACGCTGTTTAACATTTACATGGCCCCGCTTGCGCACGTAGCCCGACAGCACAAACTCAACATAAACTCCTACGCCAATAACACTCAGCTGATCCTCTCCCTCACCAAGGACCCCATCACTGCCAAAGCCAACCTCCACGAAGGAATGAAGGCCGTCGCCGACTGGATGAAGACCAGCCGTCTGAAGCTGAACTCGAACAAGACGGAGGTCCTCATCCTCGGCTCCAACCCTTCAGCCTGAGACGACTCCTGATGGCCAACGGCACTGGGGGCAGCCCCGACACCACACTGTAAATCCAACTCCGAGCCCACTGAGAGGCCTGATCAGCCACCATCTTTTTCTCTGGATCACCCACGTCCGACCGAATCAACATTTGGCCCATCCGTTCTTTAGCAGCATCTCGGGTCCTATCACTCTCTCCTCTCAGTGGTGTCCTTGCATACAGCGAAGGCAGGGGATAAGAAGGCGAGGAGGATGCACTAGCTGATATAACAGGAACCGTGGACACCAATGTCGGTGAAGGGAGTGTATGCAAGAGAGAAAGGGCGGAGTCTGGTACAACGGGCACAGCGGATTGGCCCACAATTCCTGCTGTCTCAGCCACTGGAGTCAAAGAGGAAATGTGAGATGCTCTATCTAAAATGATTGGATTAGGGAATGGGGTGCCAGCCTCGCGAGCCTCAAACGCTAACCAAACCTAGGGCGTTTTCAAGAAAGAGCCAACTACCAAGTCACCTGGCATAGGGTCCACAAGGCACCCTGTACCTCCTAAACGGGCCATATTTACAGGAAATCAAGACAAACTCACCTGGTGCACACAGGTGAAATCAAGACAAACTCACCTGGTGCACACAATATCAATGCGTCACTATCATTGTGTTCTCTTAATACCTTTCATATAAGCCTCCTATATTCAAGCTTATACTCATTCTTATAAGGGCTCCCAGTCCTTTCTTTTTCACAAAAAGTTAGTTTAAATCACCGCACTTTTGAACCTAAAAATGTTGCTTGTACATGTTAGAAGGTTCCAAACGCTTGATAGGGTCTACGACCTGAAATGCATTGGGTGCTTAAGGAAATGCATTATATTCTTGGGATATCAAGATGATTTCAAAATAATGTACAATTGTACATGAGAATTATCATGTGGATGCTACAACATGCAATAAATAATTAAATGAAAAACAGCTTCAAGAAAGAAAAAAACACATTTTTGTGGACTTTCATTTTTATTTTGAGTAAGGTTAATTTAACCATTGGAGTGCAACAGGGGGACACTAAGATATCTCTGCTTAGTGCTTCATTTTGCTTATTCATTTCACTCCCTACTGGCCAGAGGGAGATACCCTTGTGCACCAAAGAATTCTACTGTTCTACGAACACTGCTATACCTGAATCACCATCAGTGTGCCTTACTACTGTTTCTTCTTGTTTCTTCAACAAAGATGGCACCATGCATGCTAACTTAACAAGAAATAGAGGTTTGAACATAGCAAAGGGAGAATTTTAATCATGTGCATCACGGAAATAACATCTCAAACCTATCAAGGCCCAGTTGAGGTGCACAACACCTGCCCCAGTGGATGGCCACCCTACGCTTAGCCAACAGCAGCAAGATAGCAAGACATTTGCACACGACTACAGGGGCATCTTTTACATATACAAGCAATGCCATCATGGGTGTGAGCTTAGGAATATAGTTTGTGATCAGCATGATAATATTGAAAACTTCAGACTAAAAGGGCACAACTTTGGGGCATTCCCATGCCAAATGCAAGAAGTTAGCATTGGGTGCAGGGCAACGCTTGCAGCACGAGTCATCAAGCAGACCCATCTCGTATAACTGTATGAGTTTCCCCAAAAGTCTGCACAGGCATTTAAAATGAACTAGGCAAAACCTGTAGTTTGGGAGAGGGCCAAGGATTGAGAGCAACAATAAGGCCTCTGTTCCTCACTAATAGGGGTTGCCAAATTCGCAAACCAGGCCTCTTGCACAGTAGGAGTGTGGACCGGTGGAGTCTCCTGCATCATACTGTTAAGGCATGTAATGACCTTGCACAGTGATGGGTTAACATGCATCGCCTCCAATACAAGGAAAGTTGGGGGGGCTGCCAGGAAAGAGTTGGGTATCACATGCAGGGCAGCCTTCAGCTGATGAAAGTAAGCAAATCCAGAGGCTTGGAAGCAGGTTCGCACAGGCACTTGCTGTCGGGAAACGAAGGTCCCCACCAGGTACATGTCCCGAAGATTAGGAGCTGCAGCCATCTTATGCGATTACTAGTGTCCACATCCACAATGACAGAGAGCAGGGGGTGACTCATAAGTGGCACTGCTGAGGCATACAGAGGATTTATTTTTGCCCATTGACGGAGTTTGTCCCATAATCAAACCATGCAAGCTACAGTATCAATCTGGGCGTGGGGGTGCCGATAAGGAAGGTACAAAGCAAGTAAGGGACCCTATCATGGAGGGTCAGGTATGCCTTCATGCGGTAGCAATGCACACTACAGTTCTTCCTGGAATTGAACACCGGAGCAACTGAGCAGCAGTAGGCGAGTGGACTGAGCCACGGCAGCAGCAGGACCAGAGCAGGCAGAAGTCAGGGCACCGTCTGGAGGAGAACAGTAAGTCTCTTACTCCGCTCTGCTGAGATTGCAAAGTTTTGGAAAACTTCGCACTCCAAACGGAACGCAGAGTTTTAAAAATCCGCAAACTTCACTGGTGGAGCAGAGATATCCATCCACGCTTAGTAAGTACCAACAGCGCTCTTTGTGGTAGTGTGTGCAAGCAGTTAGGCTTATCCAGAGGGTGTGTTAAGCATTTATTGTTTTCACTCAATCAAGGACTGATATATACACACTCAGAGACAGAATCCAAACCAATTAGTTAAGTATAAAAAAGCTATACTTAGATTTTATTTTAGAACCAAGCAGGACTTGGCACAGGTGAGTAAAATATACTTTCAAATGCAAGACTGTTTAAGAAAATGCAGTTGTGCTTACAGGTTTGAATCACTTTTAAATGCAGTCCGTATAAAACAGTAAATACTTTTAAATTACTTTTGAGTTACTTTAGATTACTTTTAAATACTGGGGATGGTATGCCTTTATACCACATCCTAAGAGTTCTAAATACAAGATAAGTATGACTTTTTATACTGTGCAATTGAATTCACTTTTCTCCATACACTAGCAAGTCCACACTTAAAAGAATTTTAGGCCCAAAATCTTATAACATGGGATACTATGGGACAAAAATGGTTATCGGTTTTGGAGGTAAGTACTTGGCTTACAAGGGTGAGATTTGGGGGTTATGACCAAGGTTCTACACCACCAGCGGCACTAGTGTGGGAATGTGCTTTTAAAAGAGCACACTGGTGCAGAGGTCACCCTTCTCTGTCCACGGGTCCTTAGACTAACAAAGTAGAGATTGACACTGAAGCCGAAATTCAAAATAACAAGTTTATTCACTCATGAGTGAGACCACGTCCATACAACACCCTCAAGTGTTCCAGGAGGTAGTGGCTTGAATACACAGACCATGGTGCTTATATACTGTGTTTTCTGCACTGGTAATCATGTGGATACAAATAGAAGGTACAGGCCTACACAGGAATAGTTACCGACAAACACAGGCAGATGGAGATCTCTTAGTCAGCAAAGTGGGAGGGGGAACAGAACTGCTTACAGCAGCACAAAATATCTGACACTTACATCTTTAACCAGGTGCATTTCAGCAGCTACAGGCCTTTGCTCAGCACAAACATTGCTTTGACCCAGTACAGAAGGAGTTAACTAAAGTTGATGACACAAGCAGAATAGAAAGGCAAGCAACAGTGAAGGCGGAAGAATTACATAGCTAACAAAATGGATGCCACAAACAAGATGGCTTCAGCTTATGCCATGTAAAATATTACACGTTTTCCACAGACGGCCCTTTTGGCATAAGCTAAGACATTTTCTTACTCTTTAAAAGGGGTACTATAAATGTTATACATATCAATTAGCATCATGTTGCTGACTTCTTGATATACTGCCAGTCAGTCAGTCAGTCAAATCAACTTTATTCGGCTGGTTAGAGACATAAAAGTGCAACATAAAACATCTGTAGACATAAAACATCATATAAGCATCATTTAAATCCATTAGGAATTCATATCTTTGTGTATTTAAAATCCATTAAGACATCACTCAGAAAGTAATAAAAACCAACCACAATTATGACTATTAGGTCACTTTAGATAATAATCCGCATAGACACACTATCAATCATGTTCAGAAGGATCAACTCTACTTCATCCTAATCCTGTGTCTAATTCTGCCAATTAAAAAGCTGGCTACCCCCAAACAAATTACAGGTGAGCTTAACATTTGCAAGTAGACCAAAACTGACCTTACTTGCACAAAGTTTTGATCCCTTAGCAGCGGAAAGATGTGCTTTCTGCATAAGTGATCATAGTAGGAGCAAAAAAACATAATATGTAGATTGTCTTGCTCTGAGAAGTTGTCACATGTGCACCTATTTGATGAATTTGATTTAACATAACCTTTCGGAAAAGGCCAGTAGCCAGGGTACCATATTTAAACGAAATCTTGTTAAAACAAAGAGATGATAAGCTTTGTTTATGTAGGTCAAATATGGTTGCATCTGCTCTCCCAGGCTCAGTGTGACATACTTTCTCATCGAGGGCTTAATTAGTTCATTTTCTTCCCTTAAACATTGACATCTGTCTAAAAACCTCAGCTTAACTGCTCTAACAGCGGACATAAACAATTCGGGGCAACCTAACTTCTCCGTCTGGTCTTTAATATATTTAAGCCATGGGATGTTTAGTGCCTTATCCAACACTAAGCAATCCTGAATTATTAATTGACTTAAGTTTGGGGTTGTTTGAGCCCAAATTCTCATCTAGCGGAGAAGTGGGGCAACCGCGATCATATCTGAGATGTAACCCACTCCCATCTCCTCATGTACATTGAAAATTGGGGTGGATGCAGGGACAGAAAGTAATTTACGCATAAAATAGTTTTCTGCCACTCGTATTTCTGTTGCATCCTTATAGCCCTAAATGTCACTACCGTAGGTAGTCATGGGGATGCACTTAGCGTTATAAATCTTTAAAATCGCAGGGAGCGGCTTAGAACCTATTATTTTTGCGAAGTCTAATGTTGCCCCTGCCGCTCTAGCTAAGACATTCTTTTTGAGTGTGCGATGTGCACACCATGAGCGTTGATCATCAAAGAGCACCCCAAGAAATGGGAAAGTGGACACCTTAGTTAACTCAGTCCCCTTGCAGTAAAATGTTGCTTTAGCTACCCTCCTAGAACCTATTGTCATTGCATGTGATTTTTTGAAATTTGTGATTAGGTCCAGAGAATCCATAAAATCTATAAACCAATTTAATAACAATTGCAGCCCTCTTGCGGTTCTGGGTATTAAAAAAACCGCATCATCAGCATATAAAAGTGCTGGTATCATTTTTGCGCCTGCTCTAGGCATATCTTTACAACAGTTTGTCAAGGAGTGCCCTAGTTTATTGATATAAAGAGTGAATAACAGAGGGGCCAGTATGCATCCCTCGCGCACCCCTCTTTTGACCGCCCAAAAATCAGTCAGACTGCCGTCTTCATTAAAACGGACTGCCGCCATGGTGTTGTCATGAGCAGTCACCAGAAAACTAATCAGATCGGCGTCTAGCCCCACTTCTTGAAGGACCAGCCATAGCTTGGACCTATTAACTAGATCAAAAGCAGAGGAGAGGTCCATAAAGGCCAAGTGCAGAGTCCACCCCCTGGCGACGGTATACTTTCCTATCACCAGATGGAGGTTAAGGCACTGGTCCAAGGTCCCTCTCCCCGGTCTAAACCCATGCTGCAGATCCTGATACAATGTTAGCACTATCAAGTCAAGCTGTTATATGCTCCAAGACCACTTTCCCCATAATTTTTGCTGAAGACTCAAGTAGCGAAACTGGCCTGTAACTTCCTGGATCCTCCATGGGGCCTTTTTTAAAAATAGGGATGATCACTGCCTTTGCCCATGAAGGTGGGAAACCAAACTTACAGGCTGCGTTGAAAACGTAGATTATAATCTTAGCCCAAAATTTGGGATCTGCCTTGTAAAGGTCGGCCGGTACACCGTCGGGACCGGGTGCTTTTCCTCCTGATGTCAAGCCAATAGCTTTATGGCCCTCATCTGTATTAAAAACAAGCGGGCAACCTACTGAACCGGGAATGACATGTCCCACGGAGTTCTCTACGTTCTCCAGGTTATCATCGCTATAAATTTTGCAGAAATGTTGAACCCATGTCTCTGCAGGTACTAAACAATCTATACCGGCGTATGATGTATCATCAAAGAGGGGGCTATTAATAACAGACCAGAATTTAGCACTGTTTGCCAACACACTGGCTTGGCTGAGCTCCTCCCATGCTATCTCCCTCAGTTGTTTTTTTCCTAATCTGTACTGCAGTTTTATATGCCTTTCTACTATTTTTAAGTAAAGAAGCCACCCTCGGTTGTCGCTTGAGAGCCTGCATGAGCTTCTTATGGGTGGTCATGCAGGTATCATCAAACCATCTTTTCAGCTTCGGGCATGCTATTCTGGTCGTAGTTGACAAGTTAGAGGCAACACATTTAGTAATTGACTCAAAGGCATCCAAGATGGAGCTAGCTTGAGATTCCTGATCTAAGCACACTTTAAACTTTGAGGCACAGGTAGTGTACAGATTTTTCATGAAGCTTTCGGGAGTGATCCTGACCCATCTCAGTCTGCGAGCTTGGTCTTTAGAATTTATGTTAGTATTAGTAAGTTGACTGACAGTCATGTCCTTAAAAACAGCACATAGGTGAAGATCCAGTGTCAGAGGGTTATGATCACTGAACGGACTCTGGCTAAATCTTAAATTTCCTAGAACAGATGTTAACGAGGAGGATACCAACATATGGTCAATTACGCTTTCGCATCCATGTCCAATATAGGTTGCTACAGGTACAACGTTATCTAACTGTTGTGGGCAATACAGATTGTGGGTTGGCAAAATACCTTCTAATAAGGCGCCAGATGATGACTGTTCAAAATGGTTCAGCCCCTGCAAACTAGCCTCCTCCTCCTCCTCCAGTGATGCTAAACAATTAAGGAGGCAAGGACGCGTGTTAAAATCTCCCAGAATTTGTGTGTTATAATAATCATCATAACTTTCCACATGGGCAGATAGAAAGCCCTCCAGAGCCATTAGATGCTCCGTCTCATTAACCCTTGTGAAAGAGTTGTAAAAATGTACCACAAGGAGTGTCGGTAAGTTCTTTCCTGTCAGTTCTACAGCTAACATGTGAGGTGAGCACACATCAATCAATTTAATATTAAAGGAAAGTTTGAGACTGAACAGCAAAAGGAGGCCCCCCTTGCTCTACCCATCCTTAACTTTATAGTGGGTTTCCAGAATGATATGTAGCCATCCAGAAAGAAGTGGTTAGTGGGCTCCCACGTTTCTTGTAATGCTATAATATGGTGGGTACTCACGAAACGCAACCAGGCAGTATGACTTTTTTTTTTTTTATCTTAGCCCAGCTATGGTCCATGACAACATTTTCAGCCCACTTGATTGGTCAGTCGGGCTATCTTTTGCTTTATTGGCCTGCGTTAGCTGTAATGAGGGGGATGATGTATGGAGAATATGGAAACCAGTATCAACAGGTGTTTCCATTTCTACTGGGTGCTGGGGATTTTCAATTTAAGCTATTACTGCCCCGGGGGATGGTAGTCAATCTTGCATATCCAAATCTGAAAGAGCTTCAAACCTATTCTCAAGATGGACGGGAGGGGGGGGCACATGAAAGCCTTGCCCATTATGTGATCTATAAAAGTAGCCAAAAGATAGAGGGCAAATGTTGGTATTCATGGGAGTTTCAAGCTCACACGGTCTCAATAGATATCTCACCAGAGCCGGGCTACGAAAGTTAATTACAATACAATCACCTTCAAAGTTTTTTGGGGAGGTACCAACCCACCCAACTCTGTGCGCCATAATGATGTCCCTTCCTTCAGGGGCATGAAGCCTCCTATGTCTTTATAGCCAATCAATGCATTTATTGCGCAGCTGTTCCCACGATTACAGCTGTTCTTGTTTTAGTGGCGGAACCCCTGTTAAGACCAGAACATAGGGACAGGCATCCGGCGGCAGATTCAACGTTGTCTTGATTTACTGTCGTGGCATTACTGCTTGGGTGGGATGACACATTGTGCCTTAGGTTACAGGTTATAAAGTTTTGGGCATCTGCCCCGGATCTACTGGGGCCGCCTGCATTCTCCTTTCGCTGGTGGGTGCAAGTAGTTGTAGGTGGATTTCATGTGGGTTTGGCACTAGTTCCCATTGTAACTTGATCTATGTTTGGTACAGGGGGGACAACACTTTATCTGATGTCTCAGAAGGCTTACTTACATGTACGGTGACAGATGGTTGGGAGGGTTGTATTGCGGTCAAGATGTTTGGTATAGTTGTGATTGCCCCTTGTTACCCGTCCCTCCTTTCTTTGATTCTGTGGGCATTTGAGCGCTCCTGGTCACGTAGCCCCCACCTCCAACAATTGCAACCAGCTTATCAAGAGTAGCCTTGAGTAGATTAAATGTTTCTTCTAAAAGAGCAGCCACTTGATTATTCACCAAAGCAGCATTAACGTCCCCACAGCCCCTAGAACAGAATGTTGACTTAGTTTGTGTCACAAAAAGAATGTCCATGGGTCTGAATACAATAAACCTACTACCTTAAACGATGCAATGTGAAAAACAACCCAGGATAGAGAAAAAGGTGTGTAGCTAGTCCTGGAATTATCCTAAAAAATAAGGATGCCCATCAGTCACCACACGGTACTGCCCTTCATCATTTGGGACCCCTTTAGGACCTTCCCATTTGTGAGACATAAATGATGAAAAAGGAATAAATAGAATGTCCTACATCAAATTATGACTCACCGTGCGGTTCTTCTGATGTTGACTAGTAGTCTAATGTGATGGGAGAAAAAATTGCAGTGCATGTGAGTGTGAAAAAAGTGAATTAAGATTTGGTGAATGAGTAACACTACATTTTATTATTTTACTCAATTCCCCAATGTTAAAAACCAGAGCAACAAAGAGCAGTTTTAAACAAATATCTGCCCAGATAGAGTATAGGTCGACATGTTTCAGCATTATAAGTGGACCTTATTATCCTTGCCTTCCTCAGGACCTTTGATAATAATTGCTACTACAATGTGCAAATGTGAACAAAATAGCGTTAATAATAAAAGAAAAAAAGAACGTAAACACCTGGAATTCTAGGTGTCTACTGATTCCTTTCTGCAAATGGACTGATTTGTCACTGAGAAAGAAAAACAAGTATTACTATGTTGTGGTACACATCTCAAACTAAGGTGTAGGTAAATAGTCAGGTGTCTTATTATATCGACATCTTGATATTACGAACAAGTTAATCGCAGTGGCGTATTGCTCATATTGATATTAAATTTTCATTACATCATGTATTCCCTTATCACTTAGATGTAATCCAGCCCCTGCTTACCTATTTTGCAGGAGTAAAAAGCCTCACCTCACCTGGCTGCGGCTCAGGGAGAGGAAGCACCGCTCTAAAACCGGGGAAAAAGAACAAGAAACAACGTTAAATGTTCCATCTCCATCTTGCTGTCTGTGCATTCCAAGTAAAAAGTCCCTCATTCAATCATCATTTCATTATGTCTGATTGTCGTATTAGGGAATCCTATGAAGTGGATTCACTATTAGACTCGGTTATGTAACACATTCGAGTCTGTGATTTTCATTAATCTGGTGTTATTGCCTGATGTTATGTGTGATAGTGTCATGCCGTTCTTTCGTTTTGATCTATAGTGGCAATGGCATCGAGGTCACATGGTATTCATTCATGTATTCATTCATAGATTAAGGTCGAAAGATAAAACTTAGTTGTTCTGCCGTCAATCATTCAGGTAAAGACACAGAGCCATTCTCTCTTGCTCACTGCCTGATCCCTGTGATTTTCAAAGGAAGCTCGTATCGCAAACTTTAACCTAGAGCTAGCCTGTATAGTTTGAGACGCAAAATGTACCAGGATCTCACCCCATATCCCACCGACAGGATATTTGGCATAGTCAGTGCAAGCTCAGTGGAGCAATAGCCCCCTTACCTGTCCGTCAGTACTTCTCGCTGGCGTCTGAGCCGACTTGGGGAGGTACCAAACGGACTGTCATGGCCATTTTTATTCACAGAGAATGCTGATTGGACAGTGGCGTGTCACGTGATCAAATCACGTGATCGTGATTTCTCGGGGAATGTAGTTCGTGTGCTTTCATATCTTGATTAATCACATCTTTATATATTCCGATATTGTCGTACCATCTCACTTACGAGTCAATAACATCTTTATCGAAAGACGACTCATTTTTTAACTTCTCATCATGTACAAACATCTCAGTATCCTAAGAGATGGTACGACAATATCGGAATATATAAAAAGCACCCGAACTACATTCCCCGAGAAATTATACAGTAGTAATAGGGACTGTGTCCATGCTTGGTCTTAAAATATTCCCTAGGACCCTTCTCTAACGTGTTGTTTTTGTTTGTTTCTGTGCAGCCAAGGCTGCTGGGCCTACTTTGTTACAAATTACTTAAATAAGTTTCATGTTTTGACCCCACAATAGGGTAGGTCAAGCTCAACGCTTGTTTTGTGCATTCCTGAGGTCTAGCTCTCTCTTCTTCTTTACATTTATTGCATTGTTGTGGGCCAGGTGTTTGTACCTTGCCGCCTTCTTAGAATGGCAGAGAATCGAGGCTTAGCCTTTGATGACGATGATTTACAACTGATATTGTCAAACCACCCCAGCATACTAGACACTGTACCCCCAATAATAAGTACTAATGAAGATGAATGGGGCAAAGTTCTTGGTCTTAAAAAGTCTCACTCACAAACAGCTATCCACAGCGCTATTATGGCCGAATATCTCTTGGGCAATTGTGCACCCACAGGACTTATAGTGACTAATACACCCAGACTATTCCTGAAAGATAAAGAATTTCTCAAAGATTGGTCTCTCATAGTTTGGCTGTGCACGAGGGATTGGCTAATTTTAATAATCAAAACTGCATAAGAGTAGCTGATACGATCCTTATCGATTTTAGAATCTCAAATAAAGACTGCTATTTCAAGTACCTCATTTAAAAAGAACCAAGATGAGACTAACAAAAATAACAAAGAGTTTAAAGACTCTACTCTTTTCACCAAGATAGAGAAATTCAGAAAGGACCTAGCCAAATTCTCACATGAAAAGATCTATCCATATACCAGTGATTCATTCATATCACCGGAATTCAATAGGAATGGGCAAAAAATGGGGTCTACATATGGAACTCTCAAGTGACTCTGACTCTTCAACCATAAGTGGAATTGCACAAAGAGGACGAGGAAGAGGTAACAACCATTGCGCAGAGACCTGAGACCCTACCTACCAGGATCGTTTGTCAGGAGCTGAACTTCCCTGTTCTTCCACCAGACCTCGCACCTCGCCGCACCCGCTTCGCGGGTGCCGCAGCGCCTTGGTGTCAGTGGGGCCGCACGCCGGAAGGGAGCAGAAGAACGGCGGAACCGGGCAGAGGCATTCAGCTGGGCTGCGAGCGTAGCAGGGACTCCATTGCCCAGGAGTCCCTGCGTGACCGACTGCCAGCTTCCGGTCCGCTCTCCCGGCTGTCCCGCCCACCGCCCACCAGAGGACTTGAAATAACGTTCACTTCCCCGTAACTGTGGGACCACTATTGCGCAGAGACCTGAGACCCTACCTACCAGGATCGTTTGTCAGGAGCTGAACTTCCCTGTTCTTCCACCAGACCTCGCACCTCGCCGCACCCGCTTCGCGGGTGCCGCAGCGCCTTGGTGTCAGTGGGGCCGCACGCCGGAAGGGAGCAGAAGAACGGCGGAACCGGGCAGAGGCATTCAGCTGGGCTGCGAGCGTAGCAGGGACTCCATTGCCCAGGAGTCCCTGCGTGACCGACTGCCAGCTTCCGGTCCGCTCTCCCGGCTGTCCCGCCCACCGCCCACCAGTGGACTTGAAATAACGTTCACTTCCCCGTAACTGTGGGACCACTATTGCGCAGAGACCTGAGACCCTACCTACCAGGATCGTTTGTCAGGAGCTGAACTTCCCTGTTCTTCCACCAGACCTCGCACCTCGCCGCACCCGCTTCGCGGGTGCCGCAGCGCCTTGGTGTCAGTGGGGCCGCACGCCGGAAGGGAGCAGAAGAACGGTGGAACCGGGCAGAGGCATTCAGCTGGGCTGCGAGCGTAGCAGGGACTCCATTGCCCAGGAGTCCCTGCGTGACCGACTGCCAGCTTCCGGTCCGCTCTCCCGGCTGTCCCGCCCACCGCCCACCAGAGGACTTAAAATAACGTTCACTTCCCCGTAACTGTGGGACCACTATTGCGCAGAGACCTGAGACCCTACCTACCAGGATCGTTTGTCAGGAGCTGAACTTCCCTGTTCTTCCACCAGACCTCGCACCTCGCCGCGCCTTGGTGTCAGTGGGACTGCACGCCGGAAGGGAGCAGAAGAACGGCGGAACCGGGCAGAGGCATTCAGCTGGGCTGCGAGCGTAGCAGGGACTCCATTGCCCAGGAGTCCCTGCGTGACCGACTGCCAGCTTCCGGTCCGCTCTCCCGGCTGTCCCGCCCACCGCCCATTACGTCCCCTATAACCAAGGTCGAATTTCCCGCAGCCCGGGACGCAGCACGGGGCGAAGACCGGGCAAAGAGCGGGCCGTCTGAGGCCGTTCGAGGACGGCAGAGGACGGCCCCGGCCCACACCCCCTGTCCCGTCCTGAAGCATCCAAGGTAGGCGGTACTGATAGCATCAATCTACTTTTTAGCAAAGTCTGATTGGACATAAGAAACACTATATTGACTGAGAGGGACATTAAGTCATCACAACCATTGGTTCAAACAGCGTCCCAAGTCTATCATAGCCGCTGTCGCTGTCAATTGGATATCATGTCATTAAGATCAGGCAAAGTACGTACAGTTCAAATCCAAACACCCAAAGGAGTTGTATCGGGCCCTTTAGATGCTTTTATCACACGTGCCACGGGAATTTTAGAAAAAGAAATTGCGATGGTGGAAAAACGTCTCTCAATTGACCTTGTCAGTGGAAAGCGCTCTTCGCTGGGAAGGTTGGCTACAATCCCCAGCCCGGTAGCACATGCAGCTTTTAATTGCATCCACTCTGCTACTACTGAGGCAATAGTCCATATGGATAGCGAGGGGGTTGACCTTCCGGTATACACATTTGATCATGTTGAACACCATCCAGATAATTTTGAAGCAAGCGGGGACATTGAATCCCAGGATAGCTTAGCAACTGAACACAGTTTGGAGCATACTTATTCACCTTCCAACATTACCAACACTGTGTCTAACACGCCAACCCACGCAGACCCTATAGTCACTGATACGACATCAAGAAAGAGAAAGCAAGACCTGAGTCACACGGGAGGGAGAGAATGTAAGATGCCCAAATTAAAACGTATAACCGGTAATCTCATCCCGGCCCATGGCCATCTCAAAGAAGAACTTACCCCCTGAGTGTTCCCCAATGTTTTATGTCCTTCCCTTACCTCCTTAGGATCTTCTAACCCCTGTCCAACGTGCCTAAATAGTGATGAATCCCTGTTAGCAAAAATGGAGGCTATGATGAAAAACCTTTTGCTGCCCGTTTTGGAGCGGACTAGGTTGATGACCCTAAAAATAGACACATTGGAGGCTGTGGTGAATACAAACTTGGCCATGCTACAATCTTTAACTGGTATTAGCGCAGGGGGTGCTAAAATTACACATGTAGCCCCTAAGACAACAAGCACTCCCAACATTCCCACCAGCAATTCCACAAATCTTAAACCCATAGGGTCAGCTAACAATAGACCAACAACCACTTCTAACAAGATACCTGAGGGCTCGCTACAACACGCCCCCACAACGAAACCCACTGATAAACCGGATAAATCTAATCCCGCTAGACCTCCCACCACCAGGCCACTCTCACTGGCAAAACCCAGTCTTAATATCCCCCGGCAGCCTCCCCATGGGCCTCTAGCCAACCCCCGTAGTATCACTAATCCAATGGTAGGAAAACACACTAGGCACACCACCCCACGTGCTGACCTCCCTATGGAGGCAACACAATATACAATAGTATTGACTGGTGTAGCCCCCCTAAAACCTGGCTGGAAGGAGACACATGATGATCTACGTAATAAGGTGATTTTTTGGTTAAATAAAAATCGACCCCTGCCTCCATCTTCGCCAACTGAAATCCTGCTTGTAAGAAGAGTTGACTGGGTGGGTCATGGCACCAAAGACCTGGAGGGTGATTGTATTTTAATCTCGTTTAAAGACCCTTGGGTGGTGGACACTATCTGCAGAGAAGCTAGGTTTGCCAGACAGGGGGACGTCCAGACCTTGGGGCTATCATATTTTTACCCAGATAGACAAAGCTTCACCTTAATGGGCCCCAACTATGGACGACCTCCTGCCAGGAGGCATCCCATGATAAGGATGCCTAAACCACAGCAATTCCCAGTCCTCTTCAACCATTTTGGTCCCTTATCTGACCTTGAGGCCATAGATTGACTTCAAATACCATCCAGGTTGTCTGACCCTGCAGAAAACACTGGGTATCAGGCTGCGAGGCTGTGGCAGGAGTCTCCACAGCTTGCAACTATTGTAGAAGAGCGTATGGGGGATCCAGTCTCATTAGAGATAACCAAATCACCAACTAGGGACGTAAGAGTTTCCCCGAAGATCGGGAACAATCTGAATTACATTGAGAGCATTGAGATTGGGTGGGGCGGCGGGGGTGGACAGGGTTCACTTGGTGGGGGTGGACAAGGTTCAATCATAGGTTCACCCACTGCTTTAGGTATGATGATCCCTCCCGAGGCCCCCACTTTAGAAAAACTCAACTTAGTGTCCTGGAATGTTGCTGGGGTAAAGGGTCGAACCCACTCCGAAGATTGGCTGGAGTTCATGGACAAATTCGATATCATCCTACTCCAGGAAACCTGGGCACCTGAACCAATATATAGGCTGGGTTATGTAAACTTTTTTAAACCTGCGATTAGAGGTGGCAAAGGGCGAGCCTCAGGGGGTTTACTGATCTGGGTGAAACAGTCTCTGGGATACTACCTTACAGAATTAACTGTACAAAACGCGGATCTTCTTATAATTAAGTTGAGTAAGACTGGCCATCGGGATTTGATTTTATTCAATATATATGCTCGAGGTCTGCCTGGAGGCCGCTCCCCTCCCTTGTTGGATGTATTGGACTATAATCTGGCAGCCCTGGGTAGCGAAAATGTTATCCTCCTCGCAGGCGATTTGAACTGTACCTTTGAGCCATTATCCGACTTAGGGGACAGTTGGGGCTCCGCAGAGGATGCTGCATGGGGTATTTCCGATTTGCAGCCTGTTAAAACCGTAATTATAACCGAGGCAGCTGTGAACTGGATGGCTTTTTGTTTAAATCTGGGTTTTCGGGCCTGCAATGGCCATACAAGATCGGACCAAGAAGCCAACTACACTTTCTACAACGGGCTAAGAAAAAGCCGTATTGACTATATCCTGCTAAAACTGGGAGACTGGCCCCTGCTGGTGGATATGGAAGTATTACCCCGCCCAGAAAGCGACCACAATCCTTTATCACTACAACTAAGGTTACCAGGATTTAAGAGACCAGAGGAGCCCGGTACCTCACAGACTGGAGATGCCTTCCTAACGAATGACAGGAAGAGGTTGAAATGGTCCAGAATTGTGGAGGACGAAACTCTAAGGGCCAAGGTTAATACTGTGGTTATAAATACATTTAATGAGATGTTGATACATGACCAGCTGGGGAAAAACCTTGAAATGGCAAATAACATCATAAATCTCCATGATCACTGTTTTGATGAGTTAAAAACTTTACTTTCTCTTCCAAGTCAGCAGGGAGTTATTAGAGCAAATGTCCGTCCTCAGAAATGGTATAATAAGAAATGTAGGGAGGCCCATACCCATCTTACTAAAGCAGTCAAATCACGGATTATGGGTGCAGTTAAAGCAGCTAGACAAAACTATAGGAAAACCCAGTGGGAAGCAAAACGGGAGTGGGAGGATAAGCACTGGTCGGACCTTTTAGAAGCATCTACATCTAACAACCCAATCAAATTTTGGGATATAGTTAGGTGGGGGAAGGACCCCGACGCACGTACCCCCGCAAATCATGTATCTCCTATCGAATGGGTGACCTTCTACTCGACCCAATTTGGTGCCGAGAATCCCAAATCCCCATGTTCTTTGGGGATGGCACCCTTTTCTCCAATCCAAGGTGAGAAAATTATTTTCTCAGAAACAGAGGTCGAGTTGGCACTAAGTCTAACCATGCGAGGGAAAGCGCCGGGAATGGATCTCATTCCCGCCGATCTGTTCAAAACCAACCCCGCTCTGTGGGCGCCTTATATTACCAAGGTGGCCAACTCTATAGCTGCAGGTGCGAGAATCCCTAAGTCCTGGAAGGGGGCGGAGATATTACCAATTTATAAAAAAGGCAACAGGTCTAACCCAGGTAACTATCGCCCGATTAGTCTCATTGACTCCATACAAAAAATCATCGCACGTATGGTCCTGGGCAGGGTTCAAGGCTGGATCGAATCAGAGGACATACTATCTCCAATGCAGGCGGGCTTCAGATCAGGAACGAGTACCATCGACCAGGTGTTCAGATTTTGTCTGATCTACTGGAAGGTGGTCCAGCTGGGTGGTGGTACCATCTTTGCAGCGTTCATTGATCTGAAGTCCGCCTTCGATCTAGTCCCGAGGGACAAATTGTGGAGAGTCTTGAGGAAATTGGGTATACCAGAGGAATTACTTGACTTAATAACCAAACTGCACGAGGACAACTATGCGAGGGTGAGGTGGGGAGGCCAGGGACAGGTGACGGAACCCTTCTCGGTAACCCGAGGTGTCCGTCAGGGGTGTGTCCTGGCGCCAACACTTTTTTTATTGTTTATTGACCAAGTAGTCAAATTTTTTGCAGATACTCCAACGGACGCCCCAATGCTGGCAGGACAACGGTTCCCAATGCTCATCTTTGCCGATGACACTTTACTCCTCTCTAGAACACGTTGTGGATTACAGCGGGCGCTGGACCGCTTTGAAGAGTTCTGTGCCATCAATGATCTCAAAGTAAATGTGGGCAAAACCAAGTTTATGGTTTTGACAAAGAACCGCTCTGTCCGGAGCTCAGTTAGAATGGGTGGTGTAAATTTGGAACAAGTGGAGACTATGACATACCTGGGGGTCACTCTAGACAGCCACCTGAGATGGAAAGCTCAAATTGGTACACAACATCTTAAGCTTGCCCGACTCACAGGTTGCCTACTAAGTGAGCAAAAAAGATCTATTACCAAGCGGGTTATCCCAGCTCTCAAGATCTATGATGCTAAGATTAACCCAGCAATCTTATACGGTGCAGACCTGTGGGGCCATATGGACCTCACGGGTCTGTTTAAAATCCAGTGTAAATTCCTGCGGAATTTAGTAGGCCTGCCACAGTCGTCCCCTTCCCTTCCATTCCCCTTTGTTTAGACTTGGGATGCCCCCCGATTAATGACATGGCCAGATTCAGACTGGTTGCCTTTTGGAGGCGTTTATGGACATCCCCCGACCTCACCCTATTTGCAAATGAGGTAGCAGAAGTCAGGTTAATCAGGGGTTCGGGGAAAATCCCCTGGCTCCAAATGGTTAAATCCATTCTGGGAGACATGGGGTTAGAACAGCTATGGATATCTCCCTCTACCAGTACTTTCCCGTCCAAACTAGAATTTAAAGAATTGTATTGGGCTACGCTCCGCCAGATTAGAGTCAATGCTTCCAGCTCTACCAACCTCACGGGTAGGTTCCTGACTTTCAAGTTGGACCCAGCCCGTGAACAATATTGGGATATTGTTTCTAAACCACTGGACAAGAAACTCTACCATCAGTTTCGGGTGGGAGCATTGCCGCTGAACACATTTACAAAAAATTGGTCGACTGGTACCACGGAACACTGTGGATGGTGCCCAGGCCACAAGGAAACAGTGGGTCACTTCTTGTTTGCTTGCCCTAGATATTCAGCACCACGAACCAAATGGCTAAAACCACTATTTCAGCGCCTGCCTTTTAGAAAATCTGCAGAGGCCATTTGGGCACTAAAAACCAACACCTCAGAGGTTTTTGTAGTGAGTCTGGCCAAATACCTGGGCTGGGCCTGGATAATCAGGTCAAAACACTAGCTTACCCCCTGACAAAGTCCGTTGATGCATCCATCAATAAGTAGTATTGCTTGTTTTGTCCTTTGTTGCCTTTTGTTTCTGTAAATGATTGCTTTTGACGTATTTTATAAAAGGCTTCATTCTTTTTTATTACATGTTGCTTATTGGAATTTAATTGCCAATTTGTAATCAAATTCATGTCAGGTTTGTCTTTCAAGTTGTTTAATACCATTTTTTTTAAAAAGCCAATTTAGTTTAGTATTGTATAGTTATTCTTACTTTGTTTTTGACTGTTCTTTTTTCTTTAGCTTTAGCTAAAACTAGGTAGTCTATCCTGAATTGTATTTAATGTAAATGTACTTATTATTATCAATTAATGTGTGTCATCATGTGTCTTTTATGATTTCTTTTTAAATCGAAATAAAGACCTTAAAACCTGGAAAACCTGGTAACAACCAACAGAAATGGAGAGGGGGCAACCAGAGCCAATACCAACAGTGGTGGCCCCCCAACCCATGGAATTTTGGCGGCCCTAGTTTTCCACAACAAATGGGACCATTTCCTCCACTACAATTCCCGGGTGGATTCCCGAATCAGCCTTTTTTAGGGTTTGGTCGGGGACGTTCCAGGGGAAGAAGAAGAAATCAACAGGCCCGAGTGCATTGGAGTCCACCACCTCCATCTACGAGGAACCTGAGGAGCAATACGGGCAAGAAGAAGACTCAAGAACAAGCAGGGACCAGCTCCTAAACACAGGCTTATGGTGAATTTAAGCTCACATATTCTCACTGCAGTAGTGGAAGAAGCCTTGAACAGGGGTCTTGGTTTTGTACCAACCTGTAAAGGTGACCCTTCCAATACACATATGGAAATGGCAAAATTCTTTCAGAAAGTGAGATTACACTTTTTTTTCGAAACAACCAAGAGATTTTGCACATTGCAGTAGCAATTATTATCGAAGGTCCTGAGGAAGGCAAGGACAGTAAGGTCCACTTATATTGCTGAAACATGTCGACCTATACTCTATCTGGGCAGATATTTGATTAAAACTGCTCTCTGTTGCTCTGGTTTTTAACATTAGGGAATTGAGTAAAATAATAAAATTTAGTGTTACTCATTCACCCTATCTTAATTCACTTTTTTCACACTGACATGCAATGCAATTTTTTCTCCCATCACATTAGACTACTAGTCAACATCAGAAGGACCACACAGTGCGTCATAATTTGATGTAGGACATTCTATCTTTCCTTTTTCATCATTTATGTCTCACAAATGGGAAGGTCCTAAAGGGGTCCCAAATGATGAAGGGCAGTACTGTGTGGTGACAGATGGGCATCCTTATTTCTTAGGATAATTCCAGGACTAGTTACACACCTTTTCTCTATCCTGGGTTGTTTTTCACATTGCATCTTGTAAGGTAGTAGGTTTATTGTATTCAGACCCATTGACATTCTTTTTGTGATGCAGTAGTAATAGGGACTGTGTCCATGCTTGGTCTTAAAATATTCCCTAGGGCCCTTCTCTAACATGTTGGTTTTGTTTGACTCAGTCTGTGTGCCAACTGAGCCGGGCAGGTTTGAGATGGCTATAGATGATGCAAGAGGTTCGTTGAGGGTCCTAGTGTTGTCAATAGAGTTAGTAAAGTTAGTAGTGGAAGGTTGCATCCAAGTGGTAAGACCGGGGAGGGGTAATACGGGTGGGTTGTTTCCTTTTAGTGCAGGTGGGTTTCCCAATCTTACTCTTCCGCTTGACCGCGGGTATTCCAACAGAAGGATTAGAGTTATTAGTTGCGGGTACCTCAGTTATTTTAGTTATCTCCAAACTACTTGCATTCTCATTTGTAGCAGATGGATTTCCAGCCTCAGGGTCAATTGGTGGCAGAAGAGGTTGCTCTAATGTGTTATCTGGTGTGGCACCTTTATTAACGATAACAGCTGCCCGTCCTTCAGCTTCCAGGGACAGGTGCCTTTCTGTGAGTGCAATTTCACCAGACACGATATTGACAACCCTCTCGAGCATACTGTTGATGCTGGATGTAATGAGGCGTGCTGGCGGTAGGGTTGTACATTTCCCCATAGTTTATGATATGATTAATCAATCAGCTCGCGGGCAGAGAATGACTAAAACAAATGTGTGTAGTTGATGAAACACTCACCCGCCCTGTTCAATCGTTCGGTTTCGGATGGGAACAGACGGGCCCGCCCTTGGTCCGGGCTTCATCTGCACTGCATCCTGCGTGCGTCCCACGCCACGGGGGGAGAGGCTGCGCTATAAGCGTGTTGGCCACGCCTCCCCCTCACTTGCGGCAGCTGATCAGTAGAGCGGTGCACTCTGGGGTATGCAGTCCCCCCCCGAGTGTTGCTGGTAATGCGGGAGGGGCAGCGTTGCCCTTGGGACCCTCGTCCCACCAGGGGTCTTGATAGTGTGCAGATGCTGAAGTAATGGGCAGCAACCGGACTCGAGCAGGCAAAGGAGACTCCCGCGCCGTAGGGGGAGAGGCTGCGCTATGAGCGCTTTGGCCACACCTCCCCCTCACTCGCGGCAGCTGATCAGTAGAGCGGTGAACTCTGGGGTATGCAGTCCCCCCGAGTGTTGCTGGCAATGCAGGAGGAGCGGCGTTGCCCCTGGGACCCTCGTCCCACCAGGGGTCTAGACAGTGTGCAGATGCTAAAGTAATGGGCAGCAACCCGACTCGAGCAGACAAAGGAGGCTCCCGGGCCGTGGGGGGGTGGCTGTGCTATAAGTGCTTTGGCCACGCCTCGCCCTCACTCGCGGCAGCTGATCAGTAGAGCAGTGCACTCTGTGGTATGCAGTCCCCCCGAGTGTTGCTGGTAATGCGGGAGGAACGGCCTTTCCCCTGGGACCCTCGTCCCACCGGGGTCTAGACTGTGTGCAGATGCTGAAGTAATGGGCAGCAACCGGCCTCGAGCAGGCAAAGGTGACTACTACTGCTAAACGGGCATTTACATTTTGGACATTTGTTTTAAATGGTAGATAAGTAGTACAAGTGGAAATACAGAGGGAACAAAGCATCTATTTTGTCGACTACAGAAACATCAATTGCACGATTTCCCCTACTACCAGCATAGTGATTGAACAATTGCAAATCTTGATGGTAAGTTGGGGTAGCTAAAACACAGGTGGTAGAAGGAAGACTATGTAACAGGTACCAGACCAGCCTGGAGGTAGGAAGTAGTATACCTTAGTTCCACACAAAAATAAGCGTGACAAAATGCAAGGAAGCTGCTTCGGCCTCTTGTAGACATCTGCAACACTGCAGTACAGTTACTGTGGCCCACAGGCACATCGCCTGTACTTTGTAAAGAAAAGGGGGCCAGTGGTCATGGCAACAGAGATAACAAGAGGTCCATTTCCTTTACCCAACCTAGAATTTGAACACACATAGTTTGTTGCTGAACTTCTTTTACTATATTCTTCCATTTCTAAAGCTGTCCCTTTTGCTTGTAGGTCCCCATCTTCGTTGGGGTAACAGCCTTTGTTCATTAGAGGCATGTAGAAGTTTGACCGAAGTTTGGCATGAGCCATTGTTAGAGAAAGGCAGCGGTGACAATGGGATTCCTTTTATGGTCTGATGAGGAAGAATCTTGCCACAAACCCAACAGTTAGTAGCATTGCTTAGCTGATGTGTCTGATGCAACATTTGAAGAAATTAATTGTTTCTCTGAATTTGCCGGTATCCTTGTTCATGTTGCGGCAAATCAAAATGATGGTGCTCTTTTCCAGCAAGTGATGTAACAGAAATGTTTGGTAAGGAGGCTCCAGGCATTACTTGCTCCACTACCCACATTACAGTAGCAATGATGGCAACAATCAAGTTCAGACCAAGAATGCAGATTGTACAGCCGTTACACATTGTCACATCAATCTCCTTCTTCTTACGCGAGCTCATTTTCATCGGGAAACAACAAAATAGGTGATGCCCTAAGGTCCTGTGCAGGCGTTGGTTTCTTCACTAACGTTGAGATGAGTAGTCACTAATACACTACCTCCTTTGTAGTCAGTCTTTAACAACCCAGGACAGTGGCTCAAACAGTCTTTTTCAGCATCGAAGTGTCTTTCTTCCGAGGTCGCAGCTGATATCGAGATGTACCAGGGATCGTGTGGTCTGGGAACAGTTCCTCAGGTCCTTCAGGTGATTTATTTATTTGTGTCATTTATAGAGCGCACAGCTGCCCCAACGGGGCGTCCCGGCGCTAGTGGATCTGGTAACAGGGATGCTAAAGGGAAGGATGTGGCTTATCCTTTCTCGGTGACCAGGATATCACGATAATCTGTCAACCTCAGATGGGCTTACGATGGCATGCGAATTGCCAGGCCGCAGATCGTGGCCTTCACCCTGTGACCTGTCTGGAGGAACTTCCCGTACCTACTGATAAGTAGAAGACAAGCTGTCAGTTAACTGAGATAAATAGTCATTCATCATACATAGAGTACATCATGTATAGGGCGCGGCTTAGGAATCCCCCAAATATTCATTGGCCTTCCAACAATCACCTCATTTGGTGTGAGGCCAGATCCTGTATGTGGTATCGATCTAATAGATAGCAATGCTAAAGGCAGTGCATCAGGCCATTTCAAAGATGTGGAAGCCTGTATCTTAGCCAATTTTAATTTGAGGGTAGAGTTGTAACGTTCCACTAGTCCTGCTGATTGTGGGTGAAAAACGGCATGGAGATTTCTGTTTAAACCCAAACCTTTTCATGACATATTCTATAACTTGACCAATGAAATGAGGTCCGTTGTCCATTTGCAGGACCTCAAAGGATGCAGTTGGTGTCGCAAACCCTCCTGTTGGAGTTTGCGTTCACGTTCCAGGATTATACTGGAGACAGACCAGACAAGACTGGACTATCTTTTTAGCAGTGCCGGCAATATCCGGATGATCCCAAACTTGCATAAGTTGCTTTGCTATTGAGGATGCTCCATCATGTGCCGGCCCATGTGCCATGTGAATCATATGGTGTAAATAGGCTGTGGGTAACTTCCATTTTGTCATTTCTTTATTCCCCCAACAGCCCTCAACATCCAATGCTCCCTCCTTGGACCATTGGTCTAATTCATCAACAGAGGCAGATGTTACATGTCCAGGACGATCATGCCAATGTTCAGCCTATGATTTTACCACATACATGGAGGTGTGACTTCGCTGCATTGCAGTCTCACGGACTGTGTGATCTGCAAATGCATTTACCTACTCCTATTTTATCAGTCACTTTCTTGTGTGCCCTACATTTAACAATTGCTACTTTCTTAGGATAGTTCAAGGCAGTAAGGAGATCATGTACTAATTCCCCATGCACTATTTGTGTCCCATGTGAAGTGAGAAAGCCTCTTTCTTTCTAAGGCCAATCAGTGCACGGACATTCTTACGGGGCACAGGAGTGTCTAAAATGGTCTGAATGCGATCTGGTGTGAGTGCACGTCCCTCCTTAGACAGTAGGTGACCTAAAAAGGCAACCTGCTGTCTACAAAATTGCAATTTCTTCCGAGAGACTTTGTGAAGATGAGAGGCAAGAAATGATAACAAGGACAGTGTTCTTTCTTGACACTGTTCAGGGGTATCGGCAGCCAACAAGATGTCATCAACATATTGTATGAGAGCCACCACTTTCGGCACAGGGAAAGAATCAAGCTGCCTTTTCAATGCTTGGCTATAAATGCTAGGACTCTCTGTACGCCGTGGGGAGCTCTACAGAATCTGAAGGATCGATTATTCAAAGTGAAGCTGAACAAATAGCGGCGGTCAGGGTGAATAGGTATCGAGAAATATGCATTCTTCAAATCAATGACACTAAATGTAGTGGCAGTAGGAGGAACCATAGTAAGAAGTGTTGTGATGTCAGAGACTACCGGGGATTGGGGCACTATGGTTTTATTAACTTCTCGTAAATCAATAATGAATCTGTAAATTTTAGTAACAGTGTCTCTTTTCAAAATAGGAAGGATAGGGCTATTACAAATGTTAATAGGGACTTCTTCCACAACCCCCAATCTGATCAAATCCTGAACAATGTGTATTAATGCTTCTTCGCCTTCCTGAGATATTTTATATTGGGGCAGTCGAGGCAATGAAGCACCTTCCTTCACTTGAATATGTACTGGTGGGATAACAATTTGTCCCACATCGGTATCTGATGTAGCCCACAAAGGACTTCGTAATAATGACAGAGCAACATCCTCTATAACGAGACAAGACCTCTCAACCATGGGTTAGTTATCATTTAAAATAACACGCACACCTTCTGGGGAACAACATACTGTTGCACGGAAATGTTTAAGCATATCGATACCCACAATGTTATCTGGCGTGTTAGGGGAAGCAAAAATGGACATGCTGCAGTGTATTTATCAAGACTAAATGCAAGTGGCTGTGACAGTGGGCTAAGTGTACGTGTCCCATCGAATCCTATCGATGTTATCATTGCGTCAGACAGGGAAGCCCTATAAACCAATTTTTTTGACAGAGCACTACGAATAGCTCCTGTATCAACCAGAAACCCCAGTAGAGCCCAAAACATTTGTATCAACATAGGGACCCTTCTGATCTACTGGGACCTCAACCGGTTCCTTACCCCATCCTAGGCATTCCTGTGCAGAATTAGAATCCCCAAGATCATCAGTCGAAAAATCTGTCAATTGATACTGATTCAGTCTGTCAAAAGTATTAGAATAGTTTGGTCCATGTTCAACTGCCTCAAATCTGGTATGATTTCCTATTCCTCCCCTTTTGTCCTGAATTCCCTGAGCATCTTCTCATGCTTCCTCTACCTCGCTGATACTGCTGACCTCGCAAAAGGGGGCACTCAGAACGCCAATGTTCAATCTCTTTACAATAGGCACACTGATCAGAAGACAAAGCTGCTCGAGAGAAAGGGGGTACACCAGGGGTATATATGGTACTTGAGCCAACATAACACAACTTTCGTCTTTAAATCCTTAACCTTCTTATCCTTTTTGCCTTTTGCTTCCAATTTCTGACGCTCATAATATTGGGCCATAGTCAAAAGGGAGACTGCGGAAGACATAGTCCATGAACTCTCGCTGGCCTTCAGGCGTCTAGTTCTTTCTGGAACATGTTAGCGACAAATTTGTAGACGAACAAATGCTTACTTGTGTCATCTATTAATGACTGTCCACTAAAGTCATGAAATGTCTCTTCAAATCGTGTAAAGAAATCAGAAACTGACTCATCCGCTTTTTGTTTACAAGACACTAACAAAGTCCAATCTATTTTCTTAGGGGGTATAAGAGTTTTTAATTTAGTTACAATAGCTTTGGGAAGATCTAATACCACCTGTTGCGGTTTCTGCGCTGGCTCTCTAGCCATATCTATTTCCTCTAAATGCGCCCAAGTAACACCATAAGCTGCAATATCGTCTACCTTCCAAATTGAACTCCACATATCAGGTGGCAAAATAAGTCCAAAAAACATACCAATATCTGGCAGAGTCATAGTGCAGGAGATAATGGCTCCTTCCACATCTTCATAGAAAGCGGGCCGATTTTTCCGTGGGTGAGGCAAAGCAGCTTTAAGAGCCATAACATCTGCTCTACTCCAAGGAGTATAGGCCCAATTATAGACAAAATATCCCTACGCATTATTTGAATCTTTATCAGAACTTGTTCCCACACCCTTCGGAGTAACATACAAAGGCGCAGCTTCACGCATCCGTCTCACAACAACTACAGTATCACTAGGGTCATTATCTGTCCACAAAATCTTTTTTGCACTGGGGTCTGAATTGTTTGTGCAGTTTTAACTTTACCAGCTGATTTTTGCTCCGCTTTTAAATGTTGTGTATCATGTCTTAATTTAACTACTTACCTAATGGGATCAGATATATTTGACAAAAGGAAAGTTCTATCCCATAATTGTTTATAATCAGAATTAATATCATTGGGCTCTAAGGTTTTAGAAACGTTTGTAAAACCAAGTATTACTTCCCAGGTAAACTTCTCTGCAAAATATAACTGCTCTAAGGGCCAGATGTAGGAGCCTAAATAACGGTCGGTAACGGCCGATTTCGGCTGTTACCGACCGGTATTTAAGAATTGGCATGTAGGGGGGCAATTTTACCGATTCGGTAAATTTACCGAATCGGTAAAATACCGAATCGGTATTTTTACCAATTCGGTAACTTGCAGATGTAGGTGGGACTCTTCAGAGTCCCAAAGGCCTTACAGATTCTGTATTTTACCACCCAATCCAATTGGGTGGTAAAATACCGAATCCAGGTGTGCATGCACACCTATGCCATGTGACAGACAGACATGCCCTTAGGGCATGTCTGTGTGCCACATGGCACACATGCCTGTATTCGGGGTGCTAGAGGGTGTCAAAGTGACACCCCCTGCACCCTTGCTGAAATCGGTATTTACCGAATCGGTAAATACCGATTCGGTATTGCCCATTGATTCCTATGGGCTTCAAGGCCCATAGGAATCAATGGGCAAAACCGAATCGGTATTTACTGATTCGGTAAATACCGATTTTTACAGATTCGGTAATTCAATTACCGATTCTACCTAAATCTCCCTCCTTCATATTTACCGATTCATAAATAGATTGGGCCATAGTCAAAAGGGAGACTGGGGAAGACATAGTCCATGAACTCTCGCTGGCCTTTGGGCGACTAGTTCTTTCTGGAACATGTTAGCGACAAATTTGTAGACAAACAAAGGCTTACTCGTGTCATCTATTAATGACTGTCCACTAAAGTCATGAAATGTCTCTTCAAATCGTGTAAAGAAATCAGAAACTGACTCATCTGCTTTTTGTTTACAAGACGCTAACAAAGTCCAATCTATTTTCTTAGGGGGTATAAGACTTTTTAATTTAGTTACAATAGCTTTGGGAAGATCTAATACCACCTGTTGCGGTTTCTGCGCTGGCTCTCTAGCCATATCTATTTCCTCTAAATGCGCCCAAGTATCACCAAAAGCTGCAATATCGTCTACCTTCCAAATTGATCTCCACATATCAGGTGGCAAAATAAGTCCAAAAAACATATCAATATCTGGCAGAGTCATAGTGCAGGAGCTAATGGCTCCTTCCACATCTTCATATTTTTCCGTGGGTGAGGCAAAGCAGCTTTAAGAGCCATAACATCTGCTCTACTCCAAGGAGTATAGGCCCAATTATAGACAAAATATCCCTACGCATCATTTGAATCTTTATCAGAACTTGTTCCCACACCCTTCGGAGTAACATACAAAGGTGCAGCTTCACGCATCCGTCTCACAACAACTACAGTATCACTAGGGTCATTATCTGTCCACAAATTTTTTTTTGCACTGGGGTCTGAACTGTTTGTGCAGTTTTAACTTTACCAGCTGATTTTTGTTCCGCTTTTAAACGTTGTGTATCATGTCTTAATTTAACTACTTACCTAATGGGATCAGATATATTTGACAAAAGGAAAGTTCTATCCCATAATTGTTTATAATCAGAATTAATATCATTGGGCTCTAAGGTTTTAGAAACGTTTGTAAAACCAAGTATTACTTCCCAGGTAAACTTCTCTGCAAAATATAACTGCTCTAAGGGCCAGATGTAGGAGCCTAAATACCGGTCGGTAACGGCCGATTTCGGCCGTTACCGACCGGTATTTAAGAATTGACATGTAGGGGGCCAATTTTACAGATTCGGTAAATTTACCGAATCGGTAAATTTACTGAATCGGTAAAATACCGAATCGGTATTTTTACCGATTCGGTAACTTGCAGATGTAGGTGGGACTCTTCAGAGTCCCAAAGGCCTTACAGATTCGGTATTTTACCACCCAATCCAATTGGGTGGTAAAATACCGAATCCAGGTGTGCATGCACATGTGTGCATGCACACCTATGCCATGTGACAGACAGACATGCCCTTAAGGCATGTCTGTGTGCCACATGGCACACATGCCTGTATTCGGGGTGCTAGAGGGTGTCAAAGTGACACCCCCTGCACCCTTGCTGAAATCGGTATTTACCGAATCGGTAAATACCGATTCGGTATTGCCCATTGATTCCTATGGGCTTCAAGGCCCATAGGAATCAATGGGCAAAACCGAATCGGTATTTACCGATTCGGTAAATACCGATTTTTACAGATTCGGTAATTCAATTACCGATTCTACCTAAATCTCCCTCCTTCATATTTACCGATTCATAAATAAATTGGGCCATAGTCAAAAGGGAGACTGGGGAAGACATAGTCCATGAACTCTCGCTGGCCTTTAGGCGACTAGTTCTTTCTGGAACATGTTAGCGACAAATTTGTAGACAAACAAATGCTTACTCGTGTCATCTATTAATGACTGTCCACTAAAGTCATGAAATGTCTCTTCAAATCGTGGAAAGAAATCAGAAACTGACTCATCCGCTTTTTGTTTACAAGACGCTAACAAAGTCCAATCTATTTTCTTAGGGGGTATAAGAGTTTTTAGTTTAGTTACAATAGCTTTGGGAAGATCTAATACCACCTGTTGCGGTTTCTGCGCTGGCTCTCTAGCCATATCTATTTCCTCTAAATGCGCCCAAGTATCACCATAAGCTGCAATATCGTCTACCTTCCAAATTGATCTCCACTTATCAGGTGGCAAAATAAGTTTAAAAAACATATCAATATCTGGCAGAGTCATAGTGCAGGAGCTAATGGCTCCTTCCACATCTTCATAGAAAGCGGGCCGATTTTTCCGTGGGTGAGGCAAAGCAGCTTTAAGAGCCATAACATCTGCTCTACTCCAAGGAGTATAGGCCCAATTATAGACAAAATATCCCTACGCATCATTTGAATCTTTATCAGAACTTGTTCCCACACCCTTCGGAGTAACATACAAAGGCGCAGCTTCACGCATCCGTCTCACAACAACTACAGTATCACTAGGGTCATTATCTGTCCACAACATTTTTTTTGCACTGGGGTCTGAACTGTTTGTGCAGTTTTAACTTTACCAGCTGATTTTTGCTCCGCTTTTAAACGTTGTGTATCATGTCTTAATTTAACTACTTACCTAATGAGATCAGATATATTTGACAAAAGGAAAGTCCTATCCCATAATTGTTTATAATCAGAATTAATATCACTGGGCTCTAAGGTTTTAGAAACGTTTGTAAAACCAAGTATTACTTCCCAGGTAAACTTCTCTGCAAAATATAACTGCTCTAAGGGCCAGATGTAGGAGCCTAAATACCGGTCGGTAACGGCCGATTTCGGCCGTTACCGACCGGTATTTAAGAATTGTCATGTAGGGGGCCAATTTTACAGATTCGGTAAATTTACCGAATCGGTAAATTAACGAATCGGTAAAATACCGAATCAGTATTTTTACCGATTCGGTAACTTGCAGATGTAGGTGGGACTCTTCAGAGTCCCAAAGGCCTTACAGATTCGGTATTTTACCACCCAATCCAATTGGGTGGTAAAATACCGAATCCAGGTGTGCATGCACATGTGTGCATGCACACCTATGCCATGTGACAGACAGACATGCCCTTAGGCCATGTCTGTGTGCCACATGGCACACATGCCTGTATTCGGGGTGCTAGAGGGTGTCAAAGTGACACCCCCTGCACCCTTGCTGAAATCGGTATTTACCGAATCGGTAAATACCGATTCGGTATTGCCCATTGATTCCTATGGGCTTCAAGGCCCATAGGAATCAATGGGCAATACCGAATCGGTATTTACCGATTCGGTAAATACCGATTTTTACAGATTCGGTAATTCAATTACCGATTCTACCTAAATCTCCCTCCTTCATATTTACCGATTCATAAATACCGAATCGGTAAAATTCGGTATTTATGAATCAGTAAATACGATTTTCCTACATCTGGCCCTAAATCATTCCACTGCTCAACCATTGCTACAAGGTCAGGAGCAGAAGTAGTCCCACGAGCGTCTTTGCGACCAGTGGCTCTGATAGTGGCCTTTTTCATCAACAGTCAAAGTAGAGCGAGGCTGCCGCCCATCTTGTTTACCTAAGTCTTTATCATCTGAAGAAAGATGTTCACCTTCAGAAAGATCATTGTCTGGGGCAGAGGGAAATGTATACGGGGCGGAGGTCGATCTAATAAGATGGAATCATCCTGAGGTTTATTAAGTATGGGATAAATGGGGCACCTAATAGGTTACTGGCCAGTTACCGCTAAACAACACTCCCTTTCCTCTTTTTCTTTTATTGCCTCCATCTCTTTATTTTTTAATTCCAATGCTGTTTGATATATTATTTTACGCTGTTCTTTTACTGCTATAGCTTCTTCTTTCCTCACTCTCTCTTGCGCTTCTTTCTCCCATATTCGTACACAATCAAACATATCTTGTCGACTCTTACGTTTAAACAAACATTGCTCTACGTACTGAATCTTTTTAAAGTCAAATGACCCATTCACAGGCCATCGTAAATCAAGATCCTTTTTCGTATATTTGTTCCACAGTGTACTATACCTTATGGAAGAAATACCGTATTTAATGTGCATATGCCAATTAGGTGTCCCCTCTGGGGGACCAGGCTGACTTCTGTCTAAATCCATTTTGGTACCTCCAAGACAGCAACACAGCCTACGGAGTGTGCTGGGAACAGGCATGCTACCAATTGTGTGTAAAATATTACCTATCAAATATACTCAAAAGTAGGAAGGAATCTCACATTACCGGCCTTTATCTTTTGCAAAGATAAATCAAACAAACATAACCAGAATCTTGGCCAAGCAAACAAGAGTGCCGCTTCAGCGACCTTCCCAAACATGAATCACCAACCTCCAACTGCCAATCTCTTGGTCGACCTAATGGTCACTGCAAATACTTGCGCCAAAGGAAACCTCAGTCTGGACCGGCCACCACCTGGAGGGTCAGATCAAGAAAACCAGAAAAACCACTTTGAGTGCAAAGACAAGGGTCTCCTCATGCAGGACGTCTCCTCAGTAGAATTCCATTCTTCTCCGATAAAAAAATTGCTTTTTAATGAGCACATTGGTGCAGGGGTCACCCTTCTCTGTCCACAGGTCCTTAGACTAACAAAGTAGAGATTGACACTGAAGCTGGAATTCAAAATAGCAAGTTTATTCACTCATGAGTGAGACCACGTCAATACCACACCCTCAAGTGTTCCAGGAGGTAGTGGCTTGAATACACAGACCATGGTGCTTATATACTGTGTTTTCTGCACTGATAAGCATGTGGATACAAATAGAAGGTACAGGCCTACACAGGAATAGTTACCGACAAACATGGGCAGATGGAAATCATTTAGTCAGCAAAGTGGGAGGGGGAACAGAACTGCTTACAGCAGCACAAAATATCTGACAGTTACATCTTTAATCAGGTGCAGTTCAGCAGCTACAGGCCTTTGCTCAGCACAAACATTGCTTTGGCCCAGTACAGACGGAGTTAAGTAAAGTTGATGACACAAGCAGAATAGAAAGGCAAGCAACAGTGAAGACAGAAGAATTACATAGCTAACAAAATGGATTCCACAAACAAGATGGCTTCAGCTTATGCCAAGTAAAATATTACACGTTTCCACACTAGGGCGGCCGGGTACAGAGTGCAGGAGGCCAATGTTAGCCAATGGCGCTAGGGAGTACCTTGGTTGGGGGCTGCTCACTGGCAGGCCACTCGGTCTTGGGAGCAAAGCTCCCAGGGTTGAGGTCAGGGAAAAGGGGGTCCCAGGTGAGCACTAAGCTCACACCATCAGTGGCGCAGGGGCAGCCGGGTACAGAGTGCTTAGGAGGGGTCGGGAGCTCAATGCAAATCTAGGGAGATTGCTGGTTTTGGTTTTTAACTGCAGGCTCGGTCCAGGAAGTTTTCCGGGAGGAACCAACAGCTGGGTAGGTAAGTTGGAGGACTCAGGAACATAGGTGCACCTCAGATCCTCTTCTCCTGGGCGCATGGCGGCTGGATGCAGGGGTGCCTTTTGAGGTCGGATTTCAGCATACCGGGCCACTTGCGGTTGAGGTGGGGGGTCTCCGTGCAGAGGTTGGAGGCGGCATCGGGGAGTCCTGGAGGGGTAAACCCATGATGGACCAATACTCTGGTGCACTGGGGGACCTTGCTGGGACTAGTGGGCCACTTGGACTGGGCCATAGGCGACGGGTGCCATGGTGGTTCCTGGCGTTGGGTTTCTTTGTCTTCAAACTCAGAGTCTTTCTTTGAAGATTATTTTGAAAAGAGCTGTTGTTCACAGGAGATCTGACCTTTGTTGAAAGCAGTCAGTGCTCCCAGGGGTTCTGGAGGTCGTTGGCTGCAGGAAAAGGCGACTATTGGTGCAGGATCCCTGGAAACTGCTGGGGCTAGGTCAGTTCTTCTCTGCAGTCTCCTCTGATGTGCGTCTTTTTTCGTCCTTCTTCGTAGGTTGCACGAATCTGCCTTCTGGTTTCAGGGCTGCACCCCAAATACTGTTTTCAGGAGGCATTTTATGGGTATTGGGTTAGTAGCCAATTAGCTGCTGACCTTAGGGTGATTACACCCTAGGTGTGTTCACCCCACGCGGGGGAGTGCGCACAATCCCTAATCCTGATTGGAGAGTGCCTGCCATCTGCATGATGGCGTTCACTGAAGTGTGAGTGGCCTTCAACCAGCCTCCCCCGCCTGAGGGGTGGTATTGACAGAGGTAGGCACAACTTCTGGGCTGTTCTAATTTTTCCTGCCTGTCTTCCTGTCGAAAAAGGTGGTGAAACAAGAAAGGGGCCTGCTCCTGCAGGCAGGATAGGCTGGGGAGTTGCGTTGCAAAGGCGGCAAGGCCTTTGAATCTCCCCTGCCACAGAAGGCTCTTCCTGACCTGTGGGACGTGTGAACACATCCACCCAGGAAAGGCTTTGTTTCTGGGTTCAGGGAGCAAAGGCTCCCACCCCAGGTGTCTAGAACCTTGTGTAGAGGTGGCAGGCTGGTGTTTACCAGTCAGGGAACTCACCAGAGGATGGTTGTTTTTCAGGGGACAGATCTAAGATGCCCTCTGAGTGCTTTGTATAATAATTCCCACACTGGCATCAGTGTGGGTTTATTATGCAGAGACATTTGCTACCAAACTTCCCAGAATTATGTAAAGCCATTATGTAGCTGGAGAGTTTGTAATGACAGACTACCAGACCATATACTCGTTATGGCTTTACTGCACATACACTGTCTAAGAAGGGACTTAGACACTGTAAGGGTACAGTGCTCATGCAACTATACCCTCCACAGTGGTATAGAGCATCCAGCTAGGGGGTGTCTTACCTATACCATAGGCAGTAGGTTGCAGGCACCTGGAGTCTTCACTTTTCTCTGCACCAAAACATGCAACCTACAATGGCAGTGTGTGTGTGTTAATGTACAGAACCTCTAAGGGTGGCACAATAGATGCTGTAGCCCTCAAAGACCTTCCCTGGTCACAGTGCCCTTGGTACCCATGGTACCTTTTACAAGGGACTTACATGCGGCCAGAGAGGTGCCAATTGGGGGTACAAAGTTACAGTTTTGGAAAAGAACACAGGCCCTGGGAACATAATTGGCAAGGACCCAGGGCATACCAAGTCACAGTGCATTAGAAATATGGCAGAAAGTGTGGGGGGGTTACTGCAACAGAAACCGACTTTCCTATACAAGGGCAAGAGATAGGGGGCAAGGAAAGGGGCATATTCCCTATAAACAGCTGTCGTCATGCCATCCAGGTCCAGCACCTTATTTCCATGTAAACCATTAATGACCTGTATTACATCCTCCACCATAAATGGTTCATTTAGATACCAATGGTGTCCATCCCTTACAGGCCTTTACTTGCACACACACAAACACAGAAAAACATCACACATTACACTTCACAGACACATTGCAAACATTAGCACCCAAATTACATCATCCCTATCAGAAGTGTATATATACATATCTCACACACACATGATTTCTGTTTGTGTGCATACACAATCTCTCACATACAGTGAGAGTCACACTTCCCTCAACCCTCCACAGACAGGAATAAGATACAGAAACTTTGAAAAAGAACACACAGCATTTTATTTGTACATACACACATCTCTTACATACACATCTCTTACATGCACACTCTTCCAGGGACACATACACACTCTTGAATTCATTTTACACCATGTTACATACTCATTCATCAGTTCTAACAAGAAGGTACAGAGCTAAACTCAAATTTGTACACATCACTGTATTCTGAGAGGAAACTTTTTATTTGTACATATCTAATAAATAAAATTTAATTTGAATACTTACTGTGTCTTGATTTACATCTAAGGACCTGATCTAGAGTTAGGCAGACAAATAATATGGTCACTGAAAATGAAGAATAAAGTAGAATATTTGGTTCAGAATCTCCTTACCCCCATATCGGGGAATCACAACTAACAATTTAATGATGGAATATGACAAATGTATGAATGATATTCGCCAGTTGCCGGCTAAGTGTAGAGGCACCAATAAAAAGAGAAAGGCCAAAACATGGTTTTAGGGCAAAATATTAAAAGCAAAGAGAGCTTTAAATAAGAAAATAATGGAGGGATACAAATTGGATCCAGAGACCAGAAATAGGATGATTAAGTAATATAGGAGTGATTTTAGAAATGAAATTAGAAAGATTGACTGGAAAGAGAAGGAGACTCTATGGACAGAAGTCATTTTAACCCACCTCAGTGGAAGAGGTTAACACTTTTGGAAAGTATTGAGTAAAGTGTAGGGGCTATAAAGAAAACTGAGGGCTGTTTAGTAGATAAAGTGGATTTAATACATTATGGACCTTTATGGTGTTGAGAACAAAAGTAACAAGGAAACAAATGTGCAGGTATACTTGTCCAAGTGCCGTGGTATTACTAATATAAGTTGGGACAGTAAAATTAAATCCCCTCAATAAAGGAGGTGACGACTATAATAAAGAACTTAAAGAGTTTCCGTGCCCAAGGCCCGGTAGGGTTGTCAGCAAACATATTAAAATTGAAACCCGACCTTTGGGCTCGAGTTATAACCCCTTTGATGGTTAACATAGTGTGTTCAAATAGAATACCGGAGTCCTTGTAGGGGAGTATTCGAGTTCCAATCTTAAAATAGGTTTTCATTGAATGCCTAATAATTATAGAATGCTAACCCTCCTGGACATTCCAAGTAAAATGTATGCAAAACATCTGCTGCAGGCCTTAGACGCATGGGTAGAGAAAGAAGATAATCCTCCTGAAAGCCCAGCTGGCTTTTACAAGAAACCACTCAACTGTTGCTGGATGCTTTGCATTAAAACTTGTAGTGCAAGACTATGTTGTAAGAAGTAGCTAATCTATCTATGTGGCATATGTAGACTTATCCACTGCTTTCGATACAACCAATAGAGCTAAACTCTGTAAAAAATGTATGCACTGGAATATGCCCACCGGGTTTACTGAAGTTGATTGTTCACCTTCGTAGGGGATCTTGGACTCAAGTAGAGCTGAGAATTAATGGGGCCTTACCTAGTAGCATCCCTACTCAGAATGTGCTGCACCAAGGTTCTATATTGGCACTGGGGCTCTTTTCCCTATACATATCAGATATCCTGGTTAATTTATGCCCAGTTGTACTGTCCACCAAAATGACTTGGGGAGCTAAATATAGCAATACTATATGTGAACGACACTATCCTACTGGATTGTGCAGTTGGACGCTTTTACAACATATTGCCTAGTTAATGATTTAAAAATCAACATTGCAACAAAAAATGTATATTCTTGAAAGCAAATAAAAAGAGAAATTAGTTAAAATGGTGGATCAGATCCGATAAAGTAGAGATCATAAAGGAGTATGAATATTTGGGTATACTTTTTAAAGATAATCTTAACTTGAAGGTTCCTATGGCCAGGGGCAGAGGGTGAAGGCTGTTGTCTGGTCTTTGAAGAAGATTGACTCTGCTCTGGGCACAAGTCTGTTGAGTTCTTAAAAGAAATGGGTACCCTAAACATTTTGAGTTTATTGCTGTGCTCTGAAATTATGAGGGAAGCAGATATATTACAACTATACTCCGTAGAAATGGCTGTTTGGAAAAAATGGTTGAGCCTTCCAAAAGGCTCAATTAATAGTGTGCTTAGACTGGAATTGGGCCTCATTAACATTGAAGAAAGAGATTGGTAGATCATTTTAAATTATAGAGCAAACATATGGTGGTCACCAATGGGCTAATTCAGGAATTTGCTAAAATGTCAGTTACAAATGAGGGAGCCCGTTGGACTAAGAATCAATGTAATTTTTGCTGGTCATGCATTTGTCTTCAGCCTTTACTTATAAAGAACTCTAATTGAGTGTTAGTAAAGGAAAATTTAAAAACATGATAAACATTTATTCTCTGATATTAATAATTGCAGGAAGAGACTACAACTTGCCCATTTATTACACACAGATTACAAAGGCATGTTATAACATTATCTAAAAGATATAAAAGCAAAAATTATAAGACGTTGGATGCTGAAGATGAAAATAGGTCAATTTATAAAGTGGAAATATAGTAGGCCGACTTCTAACAAGAGAGGTTTGCTTCCTGTGCTGTGTGCAGTGCACTTTAACATTTTGCCACCTATTTATTCTTTGTAGTGTATTCAAATGCCAAAGAAAGAAAATGTTACTCCCGATTTTTAGAGACCTCCAGATACGACTTACATAAGATTTATTATTTTTAATATTAGAATCTAGCAATATCAAACCATGCCATAGGGTGGATACATTTCTAGAAATGGTAAATAGTAGTTTAAGTAAAGAAGACACATTTTAACTTTAATTTGTGGTCCATGCTTCTATAGAGATTATACTTAGCTTCTATTTTAGCCTTCCCTTTTGTCTTAGCATCTTTTTAAGATGGTGGTTTGAACATGTTTTTCACTAACACGAGAGAATGCCACATACGCATTTATTTTTGGTAGACATTGTTCTTCTGTTTTCTGCACTGTTAGTTCCAGTAGCACACTTACTAGAACGTGATGTTCATGCTTTATTGTGTGCTTCTAGGAGACAACTCTTTTCCTCCGGCCTCACTAAAGAGGTTAATTTGCGTCTCTAGCAGAATGAATTAAGGCCGATGTTTTATCATTTAAACAGGGTCCATATTTAACTCGTGAGAAGCACTTCACACCGGCGTTTTCATGGAAGCCGCTGTGAGCTGTGACTGAGAAGCAGCTTTGCAGGGCCTGACCTTCATCCTAAGAAGAAAGATAACCACGCAGGCCGAAGGGCACAGGTCTGCACACTCAGATAGAATACATTTGTTAATGTACTGAGGCTGGCTTCCTGAGACATTACACCAAGGTATGGGGTTAGATCATTCCAACAGGGTCTGGCAGAAAGGTACTCCTAACATACTCTCGCTACTGTAGAGGTATTAGTGATAGATAGGAGTAACATTAGAAATAATTAACATGATTGAATTGTTTGTATTTTGCACCATTCTCATAATGCTTATAACAATGATGTGTTTTATCTGTATGTATCTTGAAAATGTATTATTGTTCCTTTTCTTTGCGACAGCTTGAGTACACAAAAGTGACAAACGAAAGGGTTATATCTGTTTTCACGAATTCCTAGCGCTTGAGAGTGGTCATGTTTGAGGTTACCAACAACTTTTATAACTCTGGAGATTTAGGACTTTAGATGCAGTAATTTGACCTAGCTGAACCAACATTTACTGATGATATAAGAGGACATAGGGCACGATTTTGATTTTGGTGGTCCATAAGACGGCCAAACTCGGGAAGGAGGTGCGATGGCAGTCCGGGAACGCCGCACCAGCGGTTCGACCGCCATATTATGAGTATGTAGGTCAGACCTCCAGGGGACCACTGCAACTGTCAGGGATCCGTGATCCATGGAGGTCTTGCGGTGGTCTGGGGAAGCAATATGCTTGTAGATGCCGCTGCAGCACCGCCAAATGCAAAAACAACAGTTGATGGACAGAATGCAGAACAATGTCATACATTCACCCCAATACAGAGATATGCAAATCAGTCTTGACCCTGTGCCCCATGGGAACAGTCCAGCCTGAACTGCCAAGCCAGGTCCTCCCTGGACTGGAAGCAAGCATCCTAGGACCGGTTTCGGACTTTCAGCCCTCATCAGCCAGGATAGCTTGATTCCAGTGGCATGGAGAGCACGGGACTCAAGGCTGAGCATACCCGCCCCACTCGGGGTGACAAATGCAAAAACAACAGTTGATGGACAGAATGCAGAACAATGTCATACATTCACCCCAGTACAGAGAGCTGTGCCTAAATCCATGCAGCACCGCCAAGCATATTACGAGTTTCCCCACCCTCAGCATTTTCATGGCAGTGAGTCCCCTTTGAAAAGGCTGGTGGTGGGGAAACAAAGGGGGCCCTTCAGAGCCCCCTGTTGCCTCTGTGCATGGGGATGCATACAGGAGGGCACATCTTGTGCCCCCCTATTTGCATGCACCCCCTTTCCTGCAGAGCATGGACTGCATAGTCCATGCCATACAGTAACGCCTTAGGCGCGCCCATTGCTGTGCCTTTTAAATAGGCACCAAAATGGGGGCCGCTGCGCTGCCTGCCCTCCGGACAACGAGGAAACTCATAATCTGGCAGGTGGGCAGCGGTCAACTTTGGCGGCCTGGAAGCAGGGTGCTGCATGTCGGCCTGCTCCCAGACTGCTAAAGTCATAATCAAATCCTAAGTCTCTCTATTATGAACTTTTGTTGATATAATACACAGCGCTACTAAATCCGTAGGAACTGTATAACAGTGCCAGTGGCAATAAATTATAGGCTTTGTGATACAATTGCCATCATATTTAAAATGTTTAAAGCTTTATTGATGTGATTATAGTGATTGAGGTCATTACGATTTCTATGGAGTTGAATTGTATCTTGATTAATCTATTTTATGGTATTTATAATGTACACATTAGGTCACTATATCCAAAAGAGAGCACTTGGAACTTAATTGGGGTAGAGGGTTAGGAATGTAAGATTAACGATATGAGTACTGATTTGTGCTATTTTAAAGTAAAAGTAATGTTAATGCTTGTGCACCTTGTTTGGCTCAAAGTAAACAATAAAATAAATAAGACTGCATTTTGTTGATCTTTGCATTAGAGTCCTCTAGGTTGCTCACCCGTTGTTCCACATCAGTAACTCTTATTTCCAAGTAAGTCCATTTGTCAACCAGTGTCTGTAATCTCTATTAGTTTCTTCAATAAATGGTCGCACAGCTCTGATCTCTTCTAGGAGTAATTCCATTGTTATGAAGGAAAGTGTTTTGACTAGTGAAGTAGTATCATTTTTAGGCCGCCTATGGGTAGAGCTGCTAGGGTTTCATGACAGTTTAAGTATAAGGGAGCTGGAAGTGTTTGCTACTAGAGCCAATTTTGGTAACAAGGAAGGGGCAGTTGCATTTTGCTTGACAATATAAGGTTCTTTCATATTTTCATGAGAAGATCCTTTTGAGTTTAAAGTATTTCCAGAAGATTGAGAAGAACAAGTAGTGTTAGTTAATTTTAATTTGATCATTTTGCCCTTGAAGAAAACTGGCTGACAAAATGTTGGTAAAAATCTGAGAATTTGAGGAACCACTGGCTGCTAATGACACAAGATATCTGAGCCGGAACTAAAGTAATCTGAAAGTAATGTCTAGTAAATTGTTGATATTAACAGCTCTCACTGAGCCTGCGCCTTCCACATGAATAAAGCTGTTTGTCAGTAAGCAAAAATGAAAACGTATGATCCCTCACACAAAGGATGACTGAAGCGATAGCAGAAAATAAAAGGAGCATTTACATTTGTAATTCTCTAAATTTGCTGTAATAACAAGCAATTAAGAGAAGAAAAATGATGATTAAAAAATATATCTTTAACTTTGGAACATTTTACTTGCGTGCACACAAATAGTGCACACAAATAAAACGCCATGTTGTCAGCCAAAAAGCAAAAAATTAATTGCCAAATTGTCTACCAAAAAGCAAAGGAGTGTAACAAATATGTGACGTGTAACCCCTTTCAAAAGGCAACAGGACACTCCAGGAGCTGACTATTAAAGAGCATTTTTGTGTTTCTTAGTTGGTTTTTCAGTAAAAACTCAATGTGCATTTCATTTAAAACTAGAAATGTGGCTTCCATGGTGGATGTTTATGGCCTGTCTGTGACCTTTTGTCCACAGCTTGTGAAGATTACAATCTTTTCACTCCATTTTATTTAGTTGTCAACTGTTTTAATGTGGTGAAAAACAGAAATGCTTCAAAGAACAAAGGTGTGTCATAAGCAGGCCATAACCAGGAGAGACAGCTGGTTGGTTCTTGTGAAAGGCCTTACACATAGCAGCAGCACTGAAAATCGTTTCAGTTTCGGAATTAAAGAAAGGGATGCCTCTTCCCCGGCGTGCTCCGCCTTCTCCTCTTTTTGTACTTAATTGAATTCCCAACGCGCATCGCGGGACGCGCGCGGGACTCAGCCCGGGGCTAAGCCCGGGCCAAGGGCGGGCCCGTTGTAGACCGTTAGAGCCCGTGTAAGACCGGACCGGGCCCACTCTCTAACTCCACTTACCTTATGCTATAAGATTTGTGTGCATGTTCTCCTGCCCCTAGTATCAAATATTTGTGTATGTTGTTACTTAGAAAGTTGGTTGGATTAGTATACTTTCTCCTGTGAAAATGACCACTCGCGGAAGCAGGAGCAAAACTGCCGCTGAAGGGGGTCAGATAGTAGGACCCTTAGATAGTTTCCTCATAAAGGCGAACTCTTTTATTGACCAAGGCATCGCTGACCTTGAACGTAGAGTCTCCCAAGATCTAGCAGTTGCCTACCAAAAACGTTCTTCTTTGGGCCATTTAGTTACTGCCAAAACACCGGATCAAACTAGGAAACCCACCCTAATAGAGGTTAGCGCTGATGTGCATAGTCTACCAAATGTGGTGGACCTATCAGCATCGGTATGCCTTTCAGACTCTCTAACTAGCCTAGAGCTGGAAAAAACTCCAGACCTATCATTGCAAACTACACCAGAGGTCACAAGACAGTTGAGAGGGAATAGGGAGGGGGCCGTTAAGAAAAGAAGAAATCAACAGAAAAATAAAAGGGCAAAAAAGACACACAAGCTAGCTATTCACCAGGGAAATAATTTAACTAACCTTGTACAGAAGAAGGGGGAAAATAGAAACATAAATTCATCAAACCCTCCTATTAATGAGCTATTGGGAAATACGACCACTGATGTTTTGACTATTTCAGTAGGGGGTGAAAAGGAAAAAGAAAATGCGATCGATCGAGGGGTAGATAACCTACTTCTGATAAAAGTGGGAGAGCTAATTAAATCCTACCTCTCTCCGTTAGAAACTAGTTTGTTACGCATTGAAAGACAACTAGCCGAACTAGTTGGTGTATCCAAAAAGAAAGATCCATTAACATCGGGGATTCTAAAGCAGGGAGGAAACAAATTGACCACAAACAAACCTGTGGCCTCAAAGGTAACTAAAGCAGTGGCGACAGGGCATTCCATATTACCTAAATCTCCTGCTATAGCAACAGCAGCAGAGAAGAAAATTATTGAAAAATCCAAAGACCCTGCTGCGCAGGATAAGGTGATCAGTAATACCCACATAGCACCCACAAGGAATGATAATAGGGACCCTCGTAGGGAAACACCTCATATGAGACCTCCCGTCAATCTTCCCCCAGAGGCTAGCCCCTCTGTGGCAGTGATGAATGGGGTTCCGGAGTTGTCTGACACCACAGACGAACCTCCCTGGGCATTAATGAATAAGGTTCAACACTGGCTACATAAGAATTGTCCTTTACCACCTTACGCCCAGAGCCAGATTTTAACGGTTCGTAGAGTCCCCTGGGTGGGTTATGGAAGGAAATCGATTCAGGGAGACTGTATAATGGTTAATTTCAAGGATCCTCGTATAGTGAATCACATTTGCTCTTGGGGCCCCCGAAACACCACTGAGGGAATAGACACCAAACGTCTTTCCTTCTTTTACCCTCCTGGGACACACAATGATTTAGGTCACCGACAAAATTGGCAAAGAGTAGGTAACCGAGCACTGGATAGAGATTGGGAAGATTGGGGTGGCAACCTCATTACATATACCCCCAGGGTGGATTGGGGAGGAAATTCCACCAGATATCCCACACAAGAACCTTCCTTTAGGGACCACTGGAGAGGATTTCCTACTACAAATAGATATAGCTGTTTGGAGATGGTGGACTGACCACCAACCCCAAATGGGTATCAGATGGATGGTGGGTGGCAGACTGCTGGCACCTTGCCACACGGCGAAAAAACTTCCCCCCGTCAGGTAGAACCCATTCCATTGGATTTAGGCAGTAGCCCAGTGGTTGTGACCCAGAGTGCTGAGGTGGATTTAGATAGTATGACTGATGGCCACTTATTTTGTCTGATCTCGTGGAATATAGCTGGTCTTTCGCGGAGACTGGAGGATCAGGCATGGTTAAAATTTGTGGAACCCTTTGGTATTGTTTGCCTCCAGGAGACATGGAGTAGGGGATCCCCTGGATTAGATGGCTATCAAACTTTTAACGTTGCAGCAGAACCCTCACAATCGGGAAGAGCTAAGGGTGGCCTTATGACAGCCATCTGTGTAAAATATGACAACATAAAAACTGAGATATTGATGTCATGTACTTGGTTCCTATTACTTGTGTTAAAGGGTTTGTTCTCGGTCCCCCTTCTTCTAATCAACTGGTATTACAACATATTCGACCCCCAATCTACAGTGGTGATACAGAGACTACAGGATGAGATTGTTAAAGCAACAAACAGTATATCTCCTCTTTTTATTATGTGGGCAGGTGATTTTAATTGTTGTTTGTGTAAGTTCAGTGGCTCAAGAGTTTGTGGCTTGGCAGAATTAGATGAGCAGCCGCTTGCACATTTTAAGCATACAAAGCAAGGTGAGGCCTTAAATAACATTATAATCATTAATGATCTTTGTGTTTTGGATATGTCTACCTTCTCGAAAATGTTGAGTATTCCTACCTTCCATGGTGCGGGAGGCCAGACGAGTGTTATAGATTTTGTTTTAGTTTCAAGAAAATATGTTCATCTTGTCAAAGATTTCCAGATTCAGGTTAATCCCACAAGTGATCATAACCCACTTGTTTTGAGCCTGTTTCCTGCGTTTAAGAGAACGCAGACTGCAGAACATCCAATTAAGTTTAGTCAGAATAAGGGGGTTACCTTAAGGTGGGATAAGGTTGATGCAAAACTCCTGGAGAAAGAAATTTTCAAACTAAATAAAAAAATGCTCGAAGTCTGCTTAACACCGTCAAGCGAGCCGGATTTAATAATTGATAATTTTGAAGCTCTTTTAACAAATGTGGCCTCCCATCTTCTGAAACCAAAGGGGGCAAAAAAGGGTAATACTCATAAGTGGTTTAACTCTGGATGCTCCAGAGCACAATCTAGCCTAACGAAGGCCTTACGTCAGGAGCCCCGTGATAGGGATTTGGTCAGAGTGGCAAGGAAAACTTATAGAGATGCCATTATCAAACGTAAAACTGAACTAAAAAGCCAGGCATGGGACGACCTGGGCAGAGCGTCAGAATTAAAAGATAGCCGACTCTTTTGGGATGTCGTGAATCGTCCTTTTTTAAAAAGTAAGGAAAAGGAAACCTTGCAGATGCACATTCCAGGGAGCATATGGGAGGCATACTATGGGGGTATTTTTAATCCCAAGGGGGTTTCTTCTTTTGTTTCCTGTTTTGAAGGGCTCCCTGATACATGGAGGGAATCAGCAGACACGCTTAGTCTCTCATTGACTCTTCCAGAGGTAGAGGCTGCTCTTAGAAAGGGCATAGCTTTGAAAGCCCCAGGACCGGATGCAGTGCCTCTGGATCTTTTTAATTATAACACAGATGTGTGGGCACCCCTCTTATTACTTCTGTTTAAAGCAGTTGTGATTGGTTGTATCCCGACCTCATGGCAAGAAGCGGTATTGGTCCCGATATTTAAAAAAGGCAACAAATATGATCCTAGTTGTTATAGACCAATATCGCTAATAGACGCGTCCTGCAAACTTATGGGCAGAGTGATTCTGGCTCGCTTAGAAACTTGGGCCGAATCCAATGGAATCATCGTCGAATCCCAATATGGGTTTAGGCGGGGTAAAGGCACAAATGAGCAGTGCCTAAATTTGGCGCTGATCATGGGTAAGTACACGAGAGCCAAGCGTGGCTGTATCCACCTGGCTTTCATGGACTTATCCAGTGCCTTCGATACTGTTTGCAGGGGAAAATGATGGCAAATAATGGAGTCTATGGGGTTCGAGGAGCCATTGGTCACATTACTTCGCAGACTTCATGCTGCCACCACAGTAAAGATCAGATTTGGCCCCACAGGGGAGATGACAAAGCCCATACCATCAACTGAGGGTGTCCGCCAGGGGTGCATATTGGCCCCTTTCCTGTTTCTGGTCTATACCAATGGGTTGGAAGCCTTTTTGTTAGAAAGTTGTGCTGATTTTCCCCAGGTAAATGGCAAACGTATACCGATGTTATCCTATGCGGATGGCAAGGTTCTAATGACCCTAACTGCAAATAGCATGCAAATTTGCCTAAATGCTTTTGAGATTTTTATGCAGGGGTTAGACCTAAGGGTCAACTTTGCCAAGTCTTTTGCTATGGTCTGCGGCCCGAAAGGGGTTAAATCTCGCAGGCTTGTGGTAAGGGACTCGACTATCGAGAAAGTTGATAATTTCAACTATCTGGGGAACTTATTCAACAAAACACTAAGTTGGGATCCGTTAAAGTTAGCGCGTGTACAAAAAGCTACCCAAACTGTTGAAGCTATTTTTTGTTTTTCCAGCAAACTGGGGCAGAGGCTGGTTGCAGATTTGTATCCCGGTTGTAACATACGGCGCGGGTGTATGGGGTACTCAATCCTTCAATAACATCCAAGTAATGGAAAATAAGTTTATAAAACGCCTCCTATGTGTCCCTCCAAGCGCTTCTAATCTTTTTTGCCATACTGAAGTAGGCTTGGAATTTGTGAGTGACATTATCCATGTTTCTCCTTTGCTGCTTTGGATTAAGGTCTGTCGCTCTGATGATCTGAAACTTACTAAGGAAATATTACTAGATTGTCTTAACCTTGAACATTATGATAAGATCCCATGGTTATCATATGTTAGGGATACTTTCCTTAGAATAGGCTTGGGCCACATCTTTTCAAAAGTTGAGACCATCGGCGCTGAATCAAAGCAATTAACCAAAGAGGCGTACCGCTTAGACTTAGGGATGTTGCGAAATAGCGAGAGTGCGGTCTACCATAGGGGGAGGTTGGAGGTTGTATCACCAACCTTACCTTTCGTATATAGAGCAGACACAATGGCGTTTTTATTTAACTAGGTTTCGTCTGAACACATTGCATTTTTTATTTGCATTCCCACAACAGGTGGGTTGGTGTGAGAGTTTACCCTTGTGTGCTTGTAACAATCAAGTGTCTCAAAATACTCTTCATGTAATACTTTTTTGTTCCCTGTACAAAGATCCAAGGAATAGATTTATTAGACCAATTCTGTTATCTCTTGGATCGCGTAATTTTAAAGAGGGATATGAACATCTACTCTCATTATCAACTCCAGTAATATGCAATGCTGTTCTTAGTTTTATCAGAGTAGCACTCAGTATTAGAAACCGATATTAATTAACTAATGTTATAGACTGTTGACCCTCATAAATGCAATTAGCTCATAGCTTGGCACCAATATTTATTCATTGTATTTGTACTAAATTGATTTGTAAATAATGTATTGACAAAATGTATAATGGTCCGAAGTCAATTGTAGGAAGTTTTAAATTATCCAATGTTTTGTTATACTTTTATGATTCTGTCTTTATGAATCGAAATAAAGTTTAAAAAATGAAAATGACTCACACCTTGTTATCTTCTAGTTTTGGTATGTAGAAAATAATTTCACTGCTGTCATTGTCAAATTAATTCCTGGCCCTCACAGAGCTGAATCAGCCCAGCAATCTTCTCTCAGCATCAAGCCCCCCCTCCCCCCCCAGGTAATCAGTCTTGTAACTGGGTATGATCAGACACTGGCACTGAAAACATTGATGCTCTCATTGTATGTCAGGCACTACTGGAAGATTTCAAGTACAGCCACATATGCCCAGATACATCCTCATATGCCTGTGATCAGTAGCACCCCTAACTGATGCCTGATGCCCTTAGAATAATGACAGGAAAGAGAAGATTCTATCCATCAAGCACACTAAATTGCTATTATGAGGCGCTGCAAGAAATTTACAAAAGAATCAATAGTAATACAGAAAGTAATCAATCAATCACAGGATTTGTAGCGTGCATAGCTACTAGAAGAATGTCCCAGTACTAGCAGATTCACTAACCATCTAAAGTTCAAACAGATTACTGATATGCTGATTCAAAGAGTCAAGTCCAATGGTTGTGTTTGAAGCCGAGTACATTCTTCATAGACCGTAGATGAACAGGGAGAGCATTATGCCAGTTCCTGGCAGCTAGAAAAGAGAAGGAGGTGCCACCCAACCTTTTTCCTTTTTATTTGGGTTACTGGCCGCTGAAAAGGGATAATCCTATTGGCAAGGCTCTGAGGACCAGCCATATAAAAGGTCTTATGAGCCAGAATGAGCCTTTTGAATGGAACTCTCTCCATGATTGGTAACCAGTGCAGCTCTTTACGGTGAGGATGGATATGGTCTACTCTAGGGAGTTTCATCAAGAGCCCAGCAGCAACATTCTCACCACCTGAGTCTCCTGAGTTGATATGCTAATAGACCCCAGTAGAGAGCTTTGGTGTAGCCAAGCCGAAAAGTGATAACAGCATGTATTACCATTTTCTGATACTGAACTGGAAGCAAGTACAGAAATTTCTTTAGAGATTTCCGAATCCCGAAACAGGTGCATCTGCATGTGGACCAAAGGAGGCTTGATTGTCAAACTTAGCCCCATGTGATGCGGCCCCGCTATCTTCCCCGCCCGGACTGGACCCTCCTAGAAACCTACCACTATCGGGTGTACCCACTGCAAGCCCCTTCGATCATTCTCCTGTGTCTAAAAACAGTCTTGGAACAGTAACCGTGACAAGGAGACCCCCGCCCCTCTCTGTATTGCAGGATCCAATCAGAGGTCGCCGTCGACAGGAAGCACTTCCTTCCGACTCCGGAAGTACCACCCCTGAGGCAGCGGCAGAACAAGTGAAAAACGAACGCGAAGCCCAGAACGCTGTCGGAGCATCGTGGCAGGACACTCGGACTGGCGCAGAAGACGGAGAAGAGGCGAATCCCGAAGAAGACGTGTGGTCGGAGGATTGGTGGAGTCCCTAAGGAGGTGGCTGAAGAGCGGCCGCGACTCACTGGAGAGTTGCGGCAGACTGTGTGAGTACCTGTAACCCCACCGTACGCTAGGTGCTCATTGTATATTCCGTGTAAAGATCTCTCCCTCTCTTAGTCACGAACCACGTAGTTATTGCACTGTAGTATATCTGTAAAGCACCCTCACTGTGTTGAGCCCTTCCTCCCCTCACGCACGTATCTGACACTCTTGCTGTTTACCTATCCTTCGTCTCTTTTCCCGCCCCATTCGCGATACCTCCTTTCCTCACGATTCTCTCTCTCTCCTTCCCTCACTGCCCCGGTGTCGGTGAAAGCATACTCACAGAGTCCCCGCCGGACTAACGGTACCTTGTTTCTCTTGTTGCCCTCCGAGGTACCTCCCCGACGTCAGACCCGATCCGAAGAACCCCAAGAAAGGAGCCGGACCCGACCCCGAAGAAGGACCCGGACTATCCTTTGGAGCCCTATGTTTATGACCATTCTGTTTCTTGACTCTTGTGTTGAATAAATACCGGCATAGCCCACTACATCCGGCCTCCTTGCCTGATTTTCCGGCCCGCCGCACACCCACCATCACACCCCAAAATTACGTGCAATGGTGGCTGCGGCTGGCAAGGGCGAGACCAAATTGGGCCAGCATTCACCACCCCAGGTGGGTGGAGGAGGTACGCTGAATAGGAGAATTTTAGTTTTGCTCGCATTACACTGTAAATTGCTGAGAAGCATTCACCGAAATACGGCTGTTTAGCATAACTTGCATCTGTTGAAAGCATTAGGTAAGTTTCTGTGAAGAGTAAGAATGATCTCAGTGTCATCGGCGTAGGACACAATTTGCATGCAGAAGGATTCCACCAATACAGCCAAAAGTGTCATGTATATATTGAACAACGTCAGAGCCGAGCCCTTAGGCACACTGACCCTTAAAGGTTTAGGATCCGAGGCATAAGGTGCCATCCAGACAGAATGTCTCTGTCAGGCAGATACGAATGAAGCAGCCATTGACTGGCTTTTCACAGAGGAGCACTCTATTCTAAGGGTTTAAAAGCCAACCCGGTTCGTAGCTTTAAAGCACAAAAGGAGTCAAATAAGAAATATGAGGAGATCACTGGTCTGCAGAGGGACAAGGTTCGGTAGCTATAATCAGTAAACACGGCTATTAAAGAGTCTTGAGCAGGAGGTATTTCAAGGGTGCCACGGTGTCCTTCACACCTGAAACGTGCATGTGTGCACATGTGGTGCACATACATGCCCTAAGGGCATGGATGTGTGCCACATGGCACATAAAAAAAGCAAAAAAGTGCTTTGTGTAAGGAAATCGCTATTTACCACCAACTTGGAGTTGGTGGTAAATAGCGATTCCTTAAGGCTGAGGTGCACTGTTTTTAGTGCTACCTACATTGCATTTAAGGAATCGGTATTACCGATTCCTTAAATGCAAGAGCAATAAGGAATCGGTATTAAGGAATCGGTATTTACCGATTCCTTATTTTCCGATCCCTTACCTACATCGCACATGGCTAAATACCAGTCGGTAACGCTGAAATTTACCGAATTTCTGCGTTACCTACCGGTATTTAGCCACCTACATCTGGCCCTTATGACGAGTTAAACGAGTGTTTACTTTGTAATGACAAATAAGTGATGGTACCCAATTTCTTCCTAAACAGGCTCACTCCTCCTTCCTCCTCCCAGGCCATGGTACGGTGGGATACTGTAGAAGCACAGAGATAGGCTTGTGCAATGTTTCAGGCTCCTCATTTGAGAAAGTTGAAGCCTCAAGGTATATGTCCAGGGCTGGAGTATCAGAGTCATATAGAGATCTCAGTACTGAATGGCAATGATAATGATCGAAGGTCTGTAAATGAGGAGACTGGGTGGACGCTTAACTCTGTCATCAGGACAACATGTGCATTTCTGTAAAAAATCATTGTTCTCACGTGTTACCACAATTAGTTCAATGGAAGCCACACCTGACTGCAGCTCACAGAACAATTGTGGGAGTTAAAAGAATTCTCAAGCCTGAGAAAGGGGTGATCTGCTGATATGGAGGCAGGTGACTGCTTCACCCTACTATACTAAGAACATAGACCAAGACAGAGTTTCCTACCCCATTAACCAGTAAACAAGCCAAGCAAACTCAACCCTAAGATCCCAAGGGGAAATGAGAGGGAAAGAAGAGTAAGATGCAGTCTGCATAACTCTAGCCACACACTACCTGTGTGGCCAGGTGACTATTATTTTTTCTGGACATACTTAACTTTAATAAGTGCCTCAAGGGTCTAAGAACACTTCAAGTTGTAGGCAAAGCATGTCTCAGTGTGAAAGGTTAGTCCGCCTTCGAGCGCTGGTGCAATGTTTATTTTTTGAGGGTTTTCACAGATTCTTTTTTGTACACACATGCCACAAAAATAAAACAGACCACAACCTAAATGTGGTCACCATATGCTTTCAAATAAGAATGTTAAATTTAAAAAAAATCATTAATTTGGCTGTCTTAACAATAAGATTGTTTTTTAAAGATAAGTATTTAATTTGTACCATGGATTTTTTCATTAATATTTGTTTATGAAGATAACAGGAAGAGATCAATCATTCAATCAAGCACTCAAATTGCAGGCTGCTACTATGTCACTTAAACCCTTTATAAAAGCAACTTTAAATAGGCAACAGGTAATCACCAAACCGACTGTGCACCTGAAGTGCAGGCAAAATAAATAGCCATTTTTAAGGATAATATTCAAAAATTAAACAAACACACTTTGAAAGAGCTTTGTCTCTAAAGAGAAATAAACAATTTTTAAGCAAATGGAAACCATGTTTGCAATCTTTGTGTGCTACCTTAAAGTGAAGGGAACCAAAGGGTAACGTGGGCTGACCCCTTGCTGCATGCTGTGGTGAGTACATGCAAAATGTGTATGACAATTAGATGAAGCCTGCAGCCCAGAAGTACCTTTATGCATCTATATTATGTATGATATTTTTAAAAACAGCATGTAAAGCAGGGGGCGTGGCAAGCGAAATGGATTGGCTGCCTGGACCGTTGTGCAGAGGCTTCGCACGGAATTATTTACCTAGATCCCGGCTCCTCTGAAGCTTTGGGGCCGGGGTGATGTCTGTGATGTGCGGCCTCTGTGAGCGGAGATGAATTGCACTGTATCCTTCAGAACTATTGCATGAAACATGTTGACCAACCACCACTTGACCACCTGGTAGAGTAGGCTCCCTTGGATCCTAGCACCAAGAAGTTTCCTCTACCTACTGTTTTTACTAGGGTAGATAGCCACACCATTAAAAACACATTGTGGACTACCTAACCCCTTTTTTAACAATCACCACCACCACTCTGTCACATCTACACACTTCCCACTAGGCCCTCATACCCACATGCACCAACTGGCAGGGACAAAAGAACTCCGATAAAGAGCCCCATCTGGGAGCCCGTCAGACATTGCACCGCCAGTTTGACGAGGAGCAAAACCCATATGATGAAGCATGACACCTAGCTTGCTGGGTGTGTGAGGGTTTTAGTCCCAAAAGGGAGGATCCCCCCCTCCCTTCCTTGTTCTCCTTCTTAGGCCTACACCTGGTTACATAACCACTTTCAGTACCCACCTTGGACTACGGAGATGTACGCGCCTCAACTTTGGGATATCATCCGCAGCGGAGGTGTTCCAGGATGCAGTGAGGGAGATCCTAACTGGCTTGCCAGGAGTGCTGAAAGTGAGTGATAATAGCCCCATCCACTATGAAACCGCTGACGAGCACTACTGCCATCTGAGAGCCACACGAAAGCGGCTTCAAAACCACTGTGTCACACTACACAGGGAGAAGTGCCTCTTCTTCCAAAAACAAATAGAATTCTTCAGCTACCTGTTTAAACCAGGAAGGCATCCAGGTGGATCCCCGGAAGTTCCAGGCGATCGAGGAGGCCCCAGTGACAGTATCCGAAGTACGAAGCTTCTTGGGGATGCCCACATACTGTGGCTGGTTCATCCCCGACCTGGCCACCATCACGGAGCCACTCCGAAATCTCACCCGGGCCGACGCAATGTGGAAATGGGGGACCCTGAAAGAAACAGCATTCCAGAGGATCAAGACTGCCCTCCTCGATCACACCACCTTGGTGTACTTCGACCCTACCAAGCAGATGGAAATTCTGGTTGACGCCAGCCCGGTAGGCCTCGGGGCAGTACTAACCCAGGAGCAGGAGCCCCGAAGATGGGCGGCCCTGGCCTACGCCAGTAAGGCACTCTCACCCATTGAGAGGCGCTATGCACAAATTGAAAGGGAAGGCATGGCCATCTGTTGGGTGTGCCTTCACTTCCAGTTGTACATCTGTGGCCAGCCATTCAGGGTCAATACGGACCACCAACCATTAGTGCAGCTGTTCAGATGGTCAGCACCACACCAGCCCCTAAGGATCGAGCAATGGGCCATTGGATTCGAGCAATACGAAATGGAAGGGGCCTACCACCCAGGTGCCAAAAATCCAGCCGGTTTCCACTTGAGGCACCCGGCACCCCAGGACGAACAAGTGGATGGATCAGCCGTTGAGGCACTCGGAGCACACCTGAACATGATCTCAATGATCACATGCCCTAATGCCCTGACATTGGAGGACATTGCCACGGCTGGAGAAGGGGTTCCCTTAATATCGAAGGTGCGAGCCGCCATCCAAGGAGGACACTGGCACCAGTTCCTGCAATCGGCCAATGACTGGGCCGGGCCTGAGAGAAAGTGCCTCCTGAAAATGTAGAGGATCAGAAATTAACTGAGCATAACCCAAGGAAGCATCTAAGAGGATATCAGATCGTCATACCAGTAGCTCTACAACATCAAGCAACCCAGCTGGCCCATTGGGAACACCAAGGGGTTGAAGAAATGAAGGCCGGGATGCGAGAGAAGGTGTGGTTTCCTGGGCTTGAGGCTCAGATGGAAGAAACCGTGAAAATATGCCCAGCCTGCCAGTTAACCAGTGCCTCGGAGAGACCAGCACCCTTCCAGACGGAAGAGCAAGGCAAGACCCCATGGGAGAAGGTGAGCATCGATTTTGGGAGTTTCCCTGACGGCCGGACGACCGTGGTGATGATCAACAGCTACTATAAGTGCCCCCTGGTATAAGTGGTCAGCTATACCACATTCTCGCGGGTGGCCCCAGTGCTGGAGAAGACCTTTGCACTGTTCGGGTGCCTAGAGGAAATCAAGAACCGACAACGGGCCTCCTTTCTACTGGAGTGAATTCCACGACTTCATGCAGCAACATTGAGTGCGACATCGCCGCATCCCCCTACAATGGCCACAAGCCAATGGGGAGGTTGAGAGGTTCATGGAAACCCTCAACAAGGCTTTGTGGACCGCTATGGTGGAGAATGCAGATCCTGAGCGACACCTACAATTGTTCCTCTGGGAGTATAGGAGCACCCCCCGCAGCACCCCCCGATGCACACCATGGGCGCTAATGTTCAACGGGGTCCGCCGAGACACAGTACCTGTCCGCAGGGTGGACCCTGCCTCCATACCATGAGAAAGAAGTCCTCGAGTGGAGAGAGAAGCAAAATCTTTCCGCCAGCCAGACCCGAAGTGCAATGCACAGGGAAGTGCGAAGAGGAGACACCGCGATCATGAAAGACAGGAGGCCAGGCAGAAAATTCCGGACCCGGTACGAACCTTGCCACTGGACGGTGGTCGATGTGAAAGAGACCATGATAACTGTAGCACAGGGAGGAGAGAGAGTGACCCGGAAAATCTCCCGGTTTAAGAGGGTGCCTGAACCATCATCTGCAATAACCGCTGACAGTACCCAAGACGCCGGCGGAGACGACGGAGCAGAGGAAGAAGAACCCTTTGTGAGTGCCATGCCGCCAACAACCCCCGCGGCACACAGCGAGACATACCAGAGGTCTGAATCATGAACCCATGAGACCTGTGAGACGATGACAAAAAACCTCTGAGCAACCAGAGTCCCGCATTGCTGTTCGGGGTGGTCATTCCAGGTACAAGCTGAGAGAGAACCCCAGACTTACCTCCCGCCTGAAAGACTGTGCTTGCCTAGTTGAGAAGCAACAGGCTGCCAGTGGAACAAAAAGAGACTGAGTTGGGATGGGATGTAATGAGTGCGCAGGTTTAGCAGTTGGCCCCGGCTGGGGACAGATGTTGTATTGTATTGTATTGTAATTGCATTTATATAGCGCTTACTACCCTTGACGAGGCGTCAAAGTGCTTTTTCGGCGAGTAGCACGCTACTCCGGGACCCATAGAGGATTAGTGTTGAATTAGTATAGTGAAACATGCAAGTACATTTTAAGTAGTGGATAGGTTAGTCAGTTATTTGGATTTGGAATGATACCAGAAGGATAGAGGAGGACAAAGGTTTGTATTTATATAGAGCTTGTTGACGCACGCTATTCAGGAAGCCTACAAAGGATTAGTGGTGAATTAATATGATGAAATATGAAGTAATTTCAGTGGTGGAGTCAGTTACTTGAAGTGAGAAGGATAGCGGAGGGATAAAAGGGGAAGAAAGATTTGCATTCATATAGCACTTGTTACCCCTGATGGGTGTTGAAGCGCTTTTCTGGTGAGTAGCACGCCACTCCGGAACCCAGAAAGGATTACTATTGAAAATTAGTATAGAAAAAAAAATATGAAGTAATTTGAGTAGTGGATATGTTATTCAGTTATTTGGGTAGTATATTAGTATAGTTTAATATGGAATTTGAGAAGTGAACATGTTAGTCTGTTAATTTCGATTGAAAAGGATAGTGGAGGGATAAAAGAGTGAAAGATTTCTTTTTTTTAGGTCTTAGCAATAGGATGAGGCTTTTGGATGAGTAAAAAGGAGTTTTGGAGGGGAGGACTCAGAGGAAAGAGTTTAGAAAGGTTTGTTTTATTGGATCGGTATAGTAAAAGAGTTGTCAGATGATGCAAGGAGGGGTAGATTAGGAGAGAGTCTAGAAAGGGTTATTTTGGCAATCATAGTAGTGGTATGGGGTTTGGGATAGATGAGAGAGTGGATGTAGAGGATATATTGATAGATGTATAGTATGAGAGACAGGGTAGTGCATTGGAAGGAGTAGTAGAAGAAGTTTGAGATGACTCAGAAGGTTGTCCTAGAAGATATATTGAGCAAAGTAAAGGCCCAGAAATAGGGTACTGCATTGGAAATGCTAAATTAGAAGAAAGTGATAAATATATAGATCCATAATTACATTGAAAGTATATAGATACATAAAGGAGGTAAGTATATGTAGATTAAAGATATTGATAGAGGCACAGGATGAGAAATAGGGTAGGGCATTGGATATGGTTTTTCAGGAGAAAAGTAACAGACACACAGATCCAAGTACATGGAAGGTACATAGATGCACAATGGAAGTATGTACATGTAGACCAAAGATGATGTTTATTTATTTATTATTATTTTTTCTCTCAACAACATAATTATTTTACATATTTATATAAAGTAATACACAAAGATAGGTACATAGCTATAGTGAAAAAATGCTTTCATACAGAGGGATATGCTGTAAATTTCTGTTTGTGTATGGTGCTTATGTGGGGAAGAGCCAAATCTTGAGTAGTTTTCTGAAGATAAGGTGGTTGTGGGTGGACTTTATATTGGGGGATAAAGAGTTCCATAGTTTGGCTGCTTGAACAGAGAAGGATGTGCCACCCATGTTTTTTTTCTTGGATGGTGGGATTGTGAGGCGAGATGCTCCTTTAGAGCGGAGGTTCCTTTGTTGAATGTTTTTGGTGATATTATTCCTGATGAAGAGCGGTCCCATTCCATGTATTGCTTTGTGGGTGATACAAAGCAGCTTGAACATGGATCTTCTGGCAACCGGTAACCAATGCTGGGCTTTCAAGGCAGGGGAGATGTGGTCTCGCGGTTTGATATAGAAGAGTAGTCTGGCATGTGGCACACACGCGCACCCGCCGGAGGGTGGGGCGCGCACTAATAAAAGAAAGGGGCATGCCCGCTCAGGGGCAGTCAGCACCACAACGACAACACTGTGTGGTGTGATTCTTGTTTACCTGCGCGAACCAGCCAGCGCTCCTAGCAATACGCGCGCCAGGTCTACATGTGGCACCCTTCGTAGGTACTGGGGCTAACACATTCAAAAAGTATTGCCGGAGGTGGGCTCCAGAACAGCAGCTCGGAATGAGGCCTAATAGGGGCCTGCATTGCTGCAGGACACACCTGTGTGGTGATGTCCGACTGCGCCTCCCAGTGTGTCGGGAGCCGGTCGGGCACGACCTGGACTCTTGGAGGTAATTTAGGATTACAGTCAATTTAAGAGCATATATTCCATCGGATGCTCATCTGCTGTGGTTCTGATGGCATTCATTTTATAAATGCTGGGGGTCATCCCAGTGAGCGCCTGGACCCTGGAAAAAGTGAGTGCCAGGACTGTGCGGGGCATTGGATTGATGCCAGGTTTCACACAAGAAGAGGCAGGCGGTCAGCTGTCCCCTGGGTGCTGGAGGCTAAATCTGCACACATTGAGCCCTGTTTTGGGTCCAGGCGTTTTGAGTGGGATCCTGCTCTGCCCGGAGTACTTTTGGGCCTACACCCTGGGGCCCGGAATGAGGTGTCCTGCTTTGGCGGCTGGGAGGGGGGGGGGTGCTCTGGCAGGCAGCACAGGGGACTCTGGAGAGAGTGTGTATATATTAAGTGGTCCCAGTATTAAAACATCGTGATCGTGTTGAAAGGGAAAAGATACAATAATATTCAGAATAAAGAATCAAAGCAAAAGTAAATTTGAGTTGCAGTGTTATTTAATCATGCTGAAACTAGTTAATCATTTTGTCAAAAAAGCATTGAAGGACAAACATTTTTGTAAAAATATCATCATTGCAGTGCCCAAAGGGGAGCGTGGAAAAGGGAAGGGCGGTGATTCAAGTGAGGTAGTGAGGTAAGCAGAGTATAGGTGGTGATAAAATCACAAACATACATTCAGGCATATATTATTCATATGCCAGGAAATCAAAAACAATTAGATATTCATCACAGTACATAACATCTGTACAAGTTTGCCATGTAACACACGATTCCACAGTAACGTAAGTACTGTTGAAGAGACTGGCATTTATGAAGTGTCGACATTTCAACCCCTGTGTGTGTGTAGGTTCTTCCAACCCTTACTCGCGGGGTGTTCGTCAGGACAAAGGTGGTGTTAGTGGGGGGAAGGGGGCCGGGCACCAATGAAGGACAAAAGGGTGGTGTGTCAAATCCAAAATTAGAGTAAGAATACAATAAGTGACACAGGTGGTACTGGCCAATATAATAACGTGAGTGGATATCAAGGGGCCTCTCTCAAATCAATGGTGGAGGGTCAATGGGCTCCGCAGTTCCCGGACAAATGGAGGAAGGAGTGAGAAAACACCTGCCAGAATAAGGTGTCTGTCAGCCCACTGATGTATCTAAAGGGAGAGGTCACAGGTAATCAAGTGATTGCCTCTAAGTTGAAACACTTACTCGGACAATAATTTCTGTAGGTGTAGTCCAGATTATGCATAGATCCATAAAACTTATCCCGTATCTTGGGAGTGTCAGAAATCCCGATTGAATCAAGGGAGTCTCGGAGATCTAATCAGGGACCACTTAATATAAACTGTCTTGTACCCAGGTCCCAATGATTTTGGGTTTACCCTTTACTTGTAACTCTGGAGAGAGTTTGGGCAGCAAGGGCCTTATGTGAAGATGGAGTGAGTGAGGGACCTCAGCTTGTTAACAGATGTGGCCATCCTCACACAACTGTACAACAGAGGCTGGGTGGTGCTGCAGTGCAGCTGTTCTTACGGCAAGGGACAGCGGTTTTCAAAAGTGCCTGATTGTTGCCTTCCTGGTCAAGTGGAAGCTACAGAGTTTAGGAGTAGTCTACCTGGACTGAACTACTGGCTTGGCTGATGGGGCGGGAGAAGGATCACGCTGCCGGCTGATCCCTGTTCCCTGAATTCTGGCCCTTGCTGGCAAACAGCGGCTAGGGCGGCCCCAGGTGTGCTGCCTAATTCTGGCCTCGAGGATTTGAGCAGGTACGTTGGCGCTGGACCCACATCCTAGTTGCTGAGGACTGGGATGCATAGGGGTTGGGGCCTGGTGAGAAACTCAAATGGGGAAGGATAGGTGCTCCAAACAGAAGCAGGCACAGACAAACACTATTGATAACTACACCCTTACTTGACAGCCTGATATGATGCCCGACAATCAGCCTTAACAGACTCGTGAGATGGACCCGGGGGGCCTACCCTGATGGACCTCTTGGCTGAAATTAGGGGATCCGAGAGGCGATGGTACTTAAAATTGACATGGTGGTCATTGAATTTAACCTCTTAAGGATGGATTTTCAGAAAAAGGCAGACAGGGTTACCTTGGCATAAGGTAATGTTTTAGTGCTGTACCGAAAGGTAAATGACTTGAAACGGACAGTGGTATCTCTCCAATCACAGTCCGCCAGAGTTGAAGTTAGCCTAGAAGATTCTGAAGGATGCTCCAGATGGGAAACAGCGTTTACAACGCAACTTTTACAACGCAACTTTTACAACGCAGTACCTTTACCACGCATCTTTTACAATAACAACTTGCGCTGGGGGGCGCTCTAGGATAGGGAATAGTTAATTTACTATCCAAAACCTTCCCTACTATCCACGGAGACTGGACTTGGAATAGTAAATTAAACTATTCACTATCCAGCACCCCCCAACGCAAGTCGTTGTAACGACTTGCGTTGTAAAAGTTGCGTGGTAAAGGCATGCATTGTAAAAGCATGCGTGGTAATGACATACATCCGCTCCAGATGGAACAATCTGTGCCTGGTGGGCTTCCCAGAGCACGTGGACGAGCAATCTGTGGAACTATTCCTTGAGGATTGGCTTTTCAACACCCTGAAACCTCAGAAATTCCCCAAATGTTTCACCGTTGAGAGTGCGCATCGGGCTCTGGCTCTTGTCTCGAGGCTGGGGGCGCCCCAAGATCTCTCATAACCTGCCTTTTTAACTATTGAGACCAAGATGTCATTTTACAACATATCTGAGCACAAAGGACACTGCAGTTTGAAGGACACAATATTATGGTGTTCCCTTACAACATGAGGAAAGTACAGGGCTCCAAAAAGACTATTGTTCGTAAAAAGAGGCTGCAGGACTTAAACATTTGTTACAGTCTGATGATCCCTGCAAGGCTGCAGGTCAAATATAAAGGCAAAGCTTTCTTCTTCAACACACCTGACTAGGCAGGGGATTGGGCGGACAGGTGTGCTGACATCCAGGCAGCCTGCTGGGAATAACCACTCAGCTGGAGGTCAGAGCAGGAAATTGGCATGGCTACCAACACACTTTGCCGGCTTGACAGAGCAAAGTGGAATGCCCCATGGGGACAGGATAGTGGTTTGCCCGGATAGTACACTGACAGACTCAAACTGTGTTCCTGACACCAGGGACTCCTTTTTGTGTCACAGGGGGGACCATGTCTCTTTGCGTGACAGTACGGACCAGGGAGATCTCTGCAGGTACTGACTTGAGTGAATTGTCTTTTAACTCTGACAGGGGTGCGGACCCGCTACGGAGGGGTCCAGTGCCCACTGCCCTGGGGAGGCCTGGGTTGGGGTAGGGTGCTGTTTCTTGGGGCATTTCCTAAGCTTCAAGAGCTATTGTGGTAAGAGCGGGTGCGCATTATGTTAGATGCTAAATGATAGGTATGAGGCACTACTAGACTAAGCGAGGCAGAAATAACGTGTATGCTGTTAAAAATGGGATTTCTGGTTGGCGGAAGTGTGCACCCAGGCCAAGCAGCAACCATTACTCTAGTCAGGGTAAGCTAGCTACACACTAAAAGATAACCTATGCTCACCCTATGGTAGCTTGGTACAGAGCAGGCTTATCTAAAGCAGGCAATGTGTAAATGTTTTGTCAACACACACAGTAACACAATGAATACACCAGAAAAATAGATGATTATATTCTGAACACAACAAGACCAAAATGACAAAAATCCAGTGTATAGAGGTGGAGATAATGACTTGTAAAGGAATAAATGGAGTAAAGCACTTAGAAGCACGTAGCACTAAAAAAGGTTACTTCAGGTCACGCTTGACCTAGGCAAAGTCAAAGTTCGGGCCAGCCACAATGCATCGCTGGCCGGCTACAGTACCCACGCAGGCCCCGGTGGACAAAGTACCTTTTCTGGTCGCAAACAGTAAGATGTGTGGATCTTCTCCACAAATTGAAGGCAATGCGTCAGTTTCGAAGATGGGTGGCGGAGTCAAGAGGTGTTGAGCAATGTGCCGGATTCTGCCACGCAGTCAAGGGGATGCATCGATCTCACCAAGCTGCAGTGGCAGCAATTCATTGTCCGATGCATCAGTCTCTGGAGGCAAGCACTGGTTTTGATGGAATGCGCAATTTTACTCCTGCAACCGGGTCGAGGCACCAGCTCTGCTACATGCAGACAGGAGTTCTGTCAAAATCTGTGTTGCAAGTATCTGTGCCACTTCCAGTGAGCCAGGCATAGGAGCAGAGGTAGAGACTTTAATATCCCTGAGTCTAAAGCAACAGGAGGCAAGGCAATAAGCCCTTAGAGGTCACTTTGCAGAGTCCAGCTCTCCTTCAGCCGAGTCAGAGAGCAGCAGATAGCAGGGCAATAAACAGAAAAGTATGCCTTCCAGATCAGCAATCTAGTTGAGCTCTTTAAGCAGTACAGCAGTTCTTCTGACAGAGCTTCAATTGCAGATTCAGTAGTGTCTGATTTGATGGGGTTAGAGACCCAGTACTTATACCCAAAAGTGCTTTGGATAGTGGGGTTGCCTTTAAAAGAGCTCTCAGAAGTGCACAATAATCCGTTTCAGCCCAGTCCTCTCTGCCAGGCTATCTGAGGGGGTAATCAGTCCTCTGTGTGGGGACAAGGCACTGCCTATTCAAGTGCGGTGTCAGCCTCTCCCTTCCATCAGACGTATGTATTTAAGTATTCGGACACACCTATCCTTCCTGTGTTGTGGCTGTTTAGAGAGAATGTGTAAGAACAACAGGAGGAAACCCATAGACCACGTTGGGATGGGTGTGTAGTATAAACAAGAACAATTCCCAACAGGTATCATTTAAAAGGCAATTTCAACAATGTATGCAATTCGCATTACATAAATAAACAACAAGGAGTCTCTAAGGTTTTTTGAGAAGGGGTATTATTCACCAATTGAGAGAAGAGGGGTCTTTCACATGGTAATACAGTTGGACAGCACTGTACAGAACAAATCATGTGACAACCCGGTGGCACTTGGTGAATAGTGATATATACAGTTGGTGATGGTGAAAGTGCAAGTGCTAAGGTGAACAGCGTGGTCGGCGCATAGTGACAAATTATAAAACAGTAATGGCTCCAGAGGATCAAGTTGTAGTCACTTAGAACATGATTAAATGAATTTTAACAGGAGCACAAAACGTAATATGCGCCATAAAGTTAGGCTGTGAAGTCGACGGCGTTTCGATCCCCGTGAGTCGGGATCGTCATCAGGACAGGGTTGTCGATGAAGACAGTGATAGTCACCCAAGCGGAGGCGCGTGGGTGGCTAGGGTCCAAGCGGTCGCTCAAGGGTCCGCGGCTGATCGTTGGTTTGGTAGAATCTGGTCAGCGGGGACGGGCGGCACCTGTGTGAATCAGGGCGGCGGAGGGCGATTAGGGCTCTCAGGGTCTGATTTTGCTCGCAGTAAATGCAGCAGCTACGTAGCAACGATCAGCCGCGGACCCTTGAGCGACCACTTGGACCCTAGCCACCCACGCACCTCCGCTTGGGTGACTATCACTGTCTTCATCGACAACCCTGTCCTGATGACGATCCCGACTCACGGGGATCGAAACGCCGTCGACTTCACAGCCTAACGTTATGGCGCATATTACGTTTTGTGCTCCTGTTAAAATTCATTTAATCATGTTCTAAGTGACTACAACTTGATCCTCTGGAGCCATTACTGTTTTATAATTTGTCACTATGCGCCGACCACGCTGTTCACCTTAGCACTTGCACTTTCACCATCACCAACTGTATATATCACTATTCACCAAGTGCCACCGGGTTGTCACATGATTTGTTCTGTACAGTGCTGTCCAACTGTATTACCATGTGAAAGACCCCTCTTCTCTCAATTGGTGAATAATACCCCTTCTCAAAAAAACCTTAGAGTCTCCTTGTTGTTTATTTATGTAATGCGAATTGCATACATTGTTGAAATTGCCTTTTAAATGATACCTGTTGGGAATTGTTCTTGTTTAGGTTTAGAGAGAAGGCACAAAGTGTAGCTGTTACCCAGCCCAAACGTGTATTGGAGGCAGGCAGCAATGTACACAGAGTTATAAGCACAAAGAAATGTCCATTTTCTAAAAGTGGAATTTCTAAAATAGTAATGCCAAATGCAATTTTACCAGTAAGGAGGATTTGTCATTACCATTCCAAACATAGGAAACATGAAAAAGCTACTCTTTTTTGATCAGGAGTTATATCTTAAAAGTGTATTAAGGAATACCTAATGCTAACCTATGAAAGGAGGAGGCCTCACAGTAGTGAAAAACGAAATAGGTTGGCTGTCACTATCAGGACATGCAAAACAAACCAGTACATGTCCTACCTTTCATGTACACAGCACCCTTCCCTTAAGTCTACCTAGGGCTTACGTTAGGGGTGACATATGGGTCAGAATCAGAGAGAGCTCTATTCGATTTTAGCAGCAACATAAAATCATAAAAGCAACAATTATATATAGAGCATTTCATAAAGTTGTAACAAAAAAAAATAAACATTAAAATAAGGATTACATTTTTGCAATTTGCGAGCTAAAGCCCTTCCCTTCATGCAATTAACATGTTATAAAATTCCGTTTCCTCAGGATACTTTTTAAAAAGCCAGTCATAGTCATAATGCAATATACATTTTCCATTTGTTGTAAAAATAAGTATGCTGGCCGGCAATGTCCCCAGGAACCCTGCTTTAGATACTGTCTAATCCACCTTCTACGTTCGCTCTCATAATATTTACAAAATAAAACCACGTGAAATGTGGATTGCAGTGATGAGTTATCACATGGGCAAAGCCCCAAATTTCTTGACCAGTCATTTTTAGCTGGAAATGTTACCAGGCGATGGAATATTTCAAATCTAAACCTTGTCAAAATAAATCGATCAAATCCCTTTATGCTTTGCAGGAGGTAAGGTTGGATCGTGTAACAGGCCAAGGTCATCTGATGTTGAATTACTGATATATTTGTTGTTTCGCACGATAATCTAAGTAGTTCAAAATGGTTCATACATAACATTTTAAGTTCCTTTTTTTTGATATTGTGCAGATTAATTCAGGGTTATCATAGAGTTCAGGTCTATGCAGATCAATCAGTGTTTTTCTAACATACTCTAGCCATGGAATATATTTTGAGTTGTCCAAAGCCATAACGTGCTTAATGATTTCTCGATTAAGGCCTAACGCTTCTTCAGACCATACTCTCTGCCAGAGTAAGATTGGTTGCAATTTTATGAGGTCTGAGATAAACTCCATACCTCATTCCGCATGGCAATTAAAAACTGACGTGCCTTGAGGAATTGCTAAAAGATATCTTAAAAAGCAATTTTATGCAATTTGAATAGACGCTACATTTTGAAAACCCCAGATGCCCGCCCCATAAAGTGCTATGCTTCTACATTAAGCTGTATATATTTTTAGAAGAATCTTAGAAGTTCTTTTTCCTAATTTTTGGGCAAAGTTCATTAATGCCATGATTGAGCGTTTAAACAATAGGGTCCTGCTCTTGACCGCCGGGCCCCATGAGCCCGAGCCATCAAGGAGCACCCCTAAGTAGGAGAAAGTTTTGGTGTGTTCAATAGAAACACCACCCACTTGGATATTTTTCCCTTTAGCCCGACCTTTCCCACACGTCATCACAAACGACTTCTTGGCATTTAATTTAAGGCCCCTTTTATCCATGAACTCGATATATTTGGAAAGTGCCTTCTGGGCACCTATCTTAGTTCTGGCCATTAACACTGCATCGTCCGCATAGAGAAGGTAGACAACCTGCTTATTTCTAAATCTTGGAGAGTCTACTACACTGGCCTCCAATTCCTCCTCCAATGCGTTCGTATAAATGGAGAAGAGGAATGGGGCCAGGACGCAGCCCTGTCTGACTCCCTTCTCTATGCGGAAAGGCTTGGTTCACTCTCCCTTTATGCCGTGTCTCACTTTCCCCGTTGCTCCTGTATATAATTGTCGAACAAATTGCACAATTGCAGGTTCCACCCCCAGGTCTTCCAAAACTCCCCAGAGTTTATTCTGGTCTACACAGTCGAAAGCGGATGTGAGATTGACAAATATGGCGTATAAACATCCTGTCTTTGCCTGAGTGTATTTCCCCTGTAACATCACAAAATGTAGGACCTGCTCTACTGTGCCCATCCCCTCCCTGAAACCATACTGTACAGGGCTCAGAATGTTATTATTATCTGCCCAGGTTTGTAGTTTATTTAAAACCACCCTTCCTGCAATCTTCATGAGTGAATCCAGAAGTGATATAGGTCTATAATTTGCTGGATTCTCTCTGTCCCCTTTTTTATAGATCGGTATTATTAGAGATTCGGACCAGGTTTTTATGAATTCTTTGGCACAACAGGCCATTAGGACACGCGTCAGGAGTGGGGCCCAAAGTTCGGTGGTCATTTGAAAAATATCATTAGGAATCCCATCGGGACCCGGGGCTTTGTTTCCTTTACTGTTATTTATTGCCAGTAGAACTTCCTCGTATAAGAACTCTATAGGTATCAGGGAATGTTCCTGAACTCGGCCAGCCAGCTTGTTTTTCTCTGAAGGCCTAACAAAATTTACGTCCTCTTTTTTATATACCTTCGAGAAGAAATCGATCCAGGTACTTTCATCTATGGCGACTTCTATTCTCGGGGTATCTTTTTTAGAAAAATAGGGAGCATTCACTGCCTGCCAAAACAATTTGGAATCTCTAAGTTGGGCAGCCTCAAACAAATTTTGCCAAGCCTGTTCTTTTATTTCTTTTTTCCGTTGATTCCGAGCTGAGTTATATGCCTTTCTACAAGCTCTGATTAGTTTGTAATCCCTTGTTTGTGTACTAAGTGCAGCCTTAAGGAGAGAATATGTTTTTGTGCACTCGGAATCAAACCATCCATTACTCTTGTTTTGTTTCTTTTTATTTGGCCTAGAGAGGAAATTTTGGATAGCTATAGAGACCTGCCCAAAGGCATCCAGAGTCTCAACATGAGTGGACTCTTCATCTAGACATACCAGGATAGGTGTTAGTGCCTTTGCTATAATATCGGCATTCATTGTTATTGGGTCGTTTTTACCCCACTTTAGTGCAAAACCGTTTTGGCGAGCCAACACGATTTCTTGTGACCATGCCAAACACTCAATAGTAGAGGAAACTGTGCACTTTGGTAATTTTAGGTGCAGACTAAGGGGCAGATGGTCACTGAGGCCATTTGGGAGAATCTTACATTTTTCCACCCATTAGAATATCGAATAAGTAGGATAATGAAATCGATCACTGATTTGAAACCTCGGCCTATGAAAGTTGGGCTAAAGTTTACCTTTGGGGAGGACATCATGTTAACAAAGCCAAGATCGAAAGTGGCCATAATATCATTCATTTTTTCCCCTCTTTCTATATCAACAAAGTGATTCTGACCACCATTTTCTTCCCATTCATCTTCCCCGAAGCCGCACGCATTTGATTTACATACACTTGTATTGAAGTCCCCTACCCATAACAAAATTGCATCTCTTCCTTTTGCAGTCGTTAGAAAATTTAGACCTTCTAGGAAAACTTTCATCACTGCCGTGAAATTTGCATTTTCAATATTATTATAAAAGTTTACCACTAGCAACTCTATGGATGAGTGTAGGTAAATGGATACCATTTGATAGTAAGGGGTACTCTTTAGCATTTTTATACCCTGCACCCTCAGCATGATTGATACATATACGCTGATTCCCCCTTTGTTTCTTCCGTGTATCGACTGCACCGCAGTGATGTCGAATGTTTTATAACCATCCAAATGTTTTCAATTTATGAGCCAGGTTTCTTGGAGGCACAGTATGTCAAAATTCGAGATAACATCTCCCCAAATATTGTTATTGATTTTACTTTCAAGGCCACAGACATTCCAAGAGGCCATCCTTACGAGTCCATGGGTTATGGGAGAATCATCATCAGCATTGTGGGGCTTTGATGCTCCCACCTTCACAGCAACATCCACTTGTTCTCCCTCCTTCGGAACCACTCGGCTCTCTACATCAGGGCTAGCTTGTACATTGCCTAGAATTGTTAGACTTACACATTGATCTATATTACTATCAGAATCTGAGGCCTCATTAAGAGACACAATTCTGTCGTGCAGAGAGGCTACATCCAGAACCAAGTTAGACTCGCTCCTGGCCTCTGGTGGCATCTTATTTAAATAATGTACTGACTGTATATTCTCTATCTGGGCCGAACTACACCTTTTGTGGATACCATCATGAAGTCAGTCAACCTCATCTAGCTGTCTTAATGGTTCGTATTTATTATATGTCGGGACTTTATAGGTCGGATTATCGTCGTTTAAACCCTGGCTCAACTTAAAATTTTCCCTCCTTGATGGTCGAGGGTGATAGAAGAAGCCCAGTGGGAAGACTTTTATTCCTTCAGTTCGTAAGTCAGCTTGCCCCACTCGTTTTAGGATTTCGTAGACCAGGGTGGGAGAACTCAGGGTCAAAACCACACAATCACCTAACCGAATCTTTCTCTCCCGTCCCACCCAGGAAACACGTCTCACCATTTTAAAAGCCTCAAACATATCCTTAGCTAGACCTGTCTTTAGCCCCAGATGATGAATGGACCTATTCCGCAGGGTAGCCCAGGATTCATTGACAGAATCGTTTATCCGTGGTTCGTTTGCCAGTACCAGGATATACGGGGCTGTTGCTGGAGGAAGGTTGAGGGTAATGGGTTCTTGACATGATGGTTGGCTAGATGTTATATGTGGCTTTTCCTGTTGCGTGTCAGTGTGTGGTATCCTCCCATTGTTTCCATTTTCTATACCACCTGCCCCCTATTTGCCGTCCTGCTTGGTTTTGTTATGCCTATGCATAACACTTTCTCTAGCAGTTTTTTCCAAGTTAGTCGGAGTATGGGCTACCTGTCTTAAAGTAAAGGAGGGCTGCTTACGTGAGCATCCATCCTCCCCATTTGATGACTTAGGTGTGCGTTCAGTTAATTTTTTTAGTGTACTCAAGATAGTGGCTTGCCTTGCTTCTAGATGAGCTAATCTTTCCTCTAGTGGGTCAATACGTTTTTGGATAGCAGATACCAGATCTGCAAAGAGGGACTTAAAATCAGATATATGGCTGTTGATTTGCGATCTAGTGTTACTCTTTACATGAGTAGCCTGTTTTTTCCCTCTATTTGTCCCTATATTAGGCTTAGTTTTTTTCATGATTGTGCCTGTGGACTTATTCGTTTGTGTCTCAGGTCGTGTCTCAGTAATGTGTATCACAGGAGGTAGACTAACCAGGGGTGCTTTCTTTTCCTTTATACAGGTTCTCTTTGGTGGGGGCAGTATGAGAGCATCCTGATCTTCAATAAGAATTTCGTCCCCTCCTCTAAAAAGGCAGCCATTTACTAACTCATCTAAATTGTTACTGCTATTTTGGGTACCCGGGGTCTTTGTTCCTTGATTACTGACATTGTTACACAGTGCCCCTGTAATCAGGCCTTCTTTCTCCTTAGTCAATGCATCTTCAACATTGGATATTTGCTTCTCTATGGCCCCCACTGCTCCCGTCAAATAGTTCATTAAAGACATGTTAGTTAGTTTTTTCTTAACTGATGATAATGCCCCATTTGATCTATTTAGCTTTCTTTTCCCCATCAAATAGAGTGTCAATACTTCCTTATGTACACTGTGTCGGCTCACAAAGTCCACTTAAATACAACAGTCTTAAGTGGCAATGTAAATGTCCTTACTTGATTGTAGTCCCAGGGTCGCAATGTCCTAATTATCGACAAGCCAAGAGACAGGGCCCAGCCAAGCCTCCTCCGGACTGTGACGGGCGCGGACAGGCCCGCCCTTGGCCCGCGTGTGTCCCGCGCTGGATGGTGACTCGTAATCCCCGCACCGCCGGGGATTCTGGGGTTTGTAGTTCCCTCCGGTCCTCTGGCCGGTGCAGAGAGCTCGGGCCGGTAGTTGGGTGCGGTCCTCCGGCCGGTGCAGAGAGCTCGGGACGGTAGTTGGGTGCCTGCGACTGCAGGCAAGCAGCGACGGACCCCGCAGGGCAGCAGGAGACCCAGAAGACAAAGCAGGCAACCACGGGATCTGTGGTGGTGGGTCAAAGGGCCAAATGCACGTCCCCATGACATATGGGTCACAAAGGAGGAGTTTTAAGCTTGGCAAGTAGTTTGAAATGCCAAGTCGACGTGTCAGGTACCTGCACACACAGGTCCTGCGGTGGCGGGCCTGAGACAGGTTTGAAAGGCTACTTCTGTGGGTGGCAAAATCAGTGCTGCAGGCTAACTAGTAGCATTTAATTTACAGGCCCTGGGTATATGGTATATGGTATACCAATATACAAGCTGCTTACAAGTAAATCAAATATGCCAAACAGGTGTAAACTAATTATACCATGTTTAGAGGAGAGAGCACATGCACTTTAGCACTGGTCAGCAGTGGTAAAGTGCCTAGAGTCCTAAAACCAACAAAAAGAAGGTCAGAAAAAGAGGAGGAGGAATGCAAAAGGTTTGGGGTGAGCCTTTAGAGAGGGCCATTTTCCAACAGGTGCCCATTTGATTCACAGCCTGGTAGGGACCGCGGAGGGAGGCGATCCCTTGGTGGAGGTTTGAGCGCCCTCAAGCCTTGCCACTACTTGGGAATGGTTTACTCTCTGCAAGCCGCATGTAGGGAAGCTGAGGTTCCGGCTTCTCTGGGGGTGATGGGGCACTAGATGTTGGTTGCTGGCCTGCTGGTTGCAGGTCTTGCTTGTTTGGGTTCACTGCCTGAGGGTGAGGTGGTGAGTTGCAGGAGAAGTTCATGTTGTTCTGGAAACAGTTACAGGGACTACATTTGCTCTACTGTGCTGAACTGCATGTGATGTGGTATTCTGTCAGGTGGGGGAACCACTTGGTACTGATGATGTGGGGAGGGGGAACACTAATGACCAGATGGATGCCAAGTGGAAGTTTGTAACTTGGAATTTGTGTGGCCTTGGGCAGGTGGCTAAACCAATGGGTGTACAACTAGCTTGGGGTGGCTGTGGCTCTCCTACAGGAAACGTGTGTGGTGACTGCATTGTTTACCTAAAGCATAGGTGACAGGGCCAACCTTATGCCACTGCCTATCCCAAATTTGCCAGAGGAGCACTGATCTAGGTGGCACTAGGTGTGACATTTAACATGAAGGAGGTGCATGTGGATGCAAACGGTTGTTCTGTAATCCTGGTTGGGTATCTAGATGGCACAAACCTATGTGTCACAAATGTTTATGATCCTAATGTGAATCATGTGGGGTTCTTTGGGGCAGTTACTGGTGCCATGACACCTTACCTGGGAGGGAACCTGATTATTGCCAGAGATTTTAAGTTTTTGCTTGACAGAGGGTTGGACCGTTCCCCTCTATGGGAGGATAAACCATGTATGACTGGGGCTTTTAAGGGGTGATGAATGGTTTGGGCCTATACGATGTTTGGAGACAACACAACTCAGCAGTTCAATCTTACTCCTGTTTTACTCCAGCTACCGGGACATACAGTCGGCTGAATTACTGTTTAGTGTTGGGGTTATGGTGCATAAGGTTACAGAGAACACATATTTGGCGGGATATATTTATGACTACTCCCCAGTTTTGGTGACATACTATACCCAGGCAGGTCTCCAAGATCCCGTTGTGGACACTAAGTATGGATGTATTGACTGATGCAATCTTTGTGCACACTGTTTTGGAAGTGCTGGATAATTATTTTAAAGAAAACTGAGACAGTGTGCGCATACAGCAGGGGAGTGGGACTCCATGAAGGTAGTGTTTCGAACTATAGAGCTGCAGGAGAAACGGGTGAGTGATTTGGAGGATGCCTTGGTGGGGGCACCTGAAGAGCTGAGGGACTGGTAGGTGTGTAAGGGAGAGTCGCTAGAGGCCTGGTATAGGCTAGACACATTTGTCAGGGTGGCGTTTCGGCAGCGCCTACATGCGGAGGCTGACTGCGGCCTCCCTCATAAACGAAACAGCCAGGGTTCCCACTGTAGGAATTAAAGACAGGTGCTGTTCTCGCAGCAGGCCATCACTGAAGTACTCGTGAACCACCTGTGGAACTTATATGCGGCGCCTATGGCGCGCACGATAGGGGATGCTGCTGAGTGTCTGGTGGCCTCCGGCTTGCCCGGCTGTCAGAGGGAGATGGTAGAGCGCTTAAAGGCCCCATAGACAGATAGGAAGTTGTGACGGCTATTTAGGCATTGGTAAGGCGCCAGGATGTGATGGGTTACCGTTGCCTGCAGAGTTATATCAATTCAGGGTGGGGGGCTTTGCAGACCGTCTTTTGTTGGTGTCTAATGAGGCTTACACTCGGAGGATATTGCCGGAGACCATGAGGGAAGCTCTCATAGTGATGCTCCCTAAACACAATAAGGATGTGCTGGAGGTGCCGTCATTCCGTCCGCTGTCAATGTTGGGTATGGACGTGAAGATTCTCAGTACAATTTTAGCAACTTTACTACACCTCCAACCTTTATTGGTACATGAGGACCAGTGCGGGTTTATCCCAAACCCAATACACTATTTGTGACGTCTCTGGGTTCTCGCTGCTCCTGTTTTAGTAGAAGACGACTCTGCCTTTGCTTAGTTGGATATTGAGCAGGGGTTCAACACTATGGCTTGGGAGCATTTGTGGCAGATGTTCAGGAACATGGGCTTTTAGATTCGTACTTCAGTATCGTGATCCCTGGGCCCGAGGGAATATTGAGGGCACGGTGTCTGAACAATTCGGGTTGTATAGAGGGACCATGCAGCAGGGCTATGGCTCTCGCCCATGACGCCACAGAGATGTCCCGAGTGTTTGTGGAGTTACTAGGCCTGGCGAGTGGGAGGTGTTTGGTCTGTCAGCTCTACAGAGGGTTGCACGAGGATGCCCCCCACTACAGGGCCGGCTATTTAGTGCAAAGGGCAAGATGTAGTAGGGAACAATTCGCCGACACAGAATGGCATGTGGTCTCCAAGCCATCAACAAATACTCGTTTCAAGCTGATCCAATAAAATGTTATACATCATGTTTATTTGACTCCTAAATGATTGGGTATTATCCATGCAGGCCGAGCATTTTCGTTTCCATAGCGTAGCGAGCGTGAAGCAGATTTCTTGCATATGGTGTGGGGGTGTCCCCACAAACAGTAGTACTGGCGAGGGGAGGGAGCCATGCTTGAATGTGCATCTGGTTAGACGCTTGACCTTGGTGTAAGGGTGTGCCTGCTTGGTCTGGTTGCTAAGCACAAGATGAGGCGGCTCAGGCGGCAGTTTTTGCTGCTGGGACTAGTTCTAGCAAAGCATAGAATTGCAGTTCGTTGGATTTTTCCGGTTCCACCGTTCATCTCTGATTGGCTGCAAGATATGACCAAGCGGGCTGTAGCGGAAGAGAAGCATATGTACAAGACTCGCGCAGATGATAAAGTAGTGGATGATATGGGAACATGAGAGGCGATACTCAAGGACTTATTATAGCCCCATGATGGTAGACCCCTATGAAGTGGAAGGGAGCGATTGGTTGGGGAGGAGGGGCCCTGTGATGAACCCACACGAGAGGGTAATTTACAGTGCAGCTCTTGGTCGGGTGCAACAAGGTTTCTGACATGTTTTATGTACAGGTTCTGTTCAAGTGGATCGGTATGCTGGACAACTAACATTGTGTTGCTTATTTTATTGCAGTAGAGCGGAGGAGGGGATGTTCATTGATGTCATGATGTAGTGATAATGGATGGACTGATTATGTAAACATGCACTGTTTTCCAATGTTATTTCGAGAATAAAATATATACCCAAAAAATCAGTATCTAAATAAGTCTCACATTCCAGAACTAAAAACAGTTATAAGCAACACAGCATGAAATGATAGAATAGCATAGCTGTCACATTTCCCAAGTCCATGCTTGATGAGCTGTGCCAGTTCAGGTTTTTTTATTCATTGAAATCTGGGACTTTATTAGTCCTGGTTTTATAATGGAATAAACAAGACTACAAGTCCCATAATTCAAATTAAAACATCTGGACTGGAGCAGCTAGTCATGAATGGACTTGGGAAATTTGGCAGGGCTGGATAGTACAAACACATACCTGGTCTAGTAATCAGGCGCTCTCACAGTTGAGGGTGATTGCAGGTCTCAATGCAGCCACCCTGTCAGTCTGAGAGAGGAGCCTGAAAGTCTCTTATGCTTGACTGACTGAGAACCTCAGTCTTCCACTGTTCACTGATACTCGCAACCATGTCAGCTACGATGGGAGAGCCTCTGATTGGAAGTGCATTTGGCCTGAATGTAGTTTCACATGCGTAATGTAGCACTCAGACCCAAAGCTTAGTCATTGCCAATTTCTTAAATGGTTTGTGCAGCGGTGGTGCTGAGGCGGATTGCTCCATGGCGCCATTTTGAAAACATGCACAGCCCAACACAAGCAGTTCAGCCACCAAAACCGATAAGGCCCCATATTGAGCAGTTTGCCTATGTTCCCAGACAAAACAAGTCAATTTACTCAGTTTGTCACCGACCTTGCATGACAAGGCCTTGGGAACACAGAGGGATGCTGTTAAAGGATGATCATTACCAGTGGGTGAAGTCGGTGGAGATCTGAGGTGCCCGATGTGCCATACTTTTTAAATTAGGAAAAACTGTTCCCCTACTTGTGTGATAAGACAATGTGTATAGCGCTTGTTATCCCTGATGGGGTGTTGAAGCACGCTATTCAGGAAGCCCATAAAGGATTAGTGATGAATTAATATGGTGAAATATGAAAGTAATTTCAGTGGTGGATATTAGACAGTTATTTGGAGTGAGAAGGAAAGTGGAGGGATAAAAGGGGAGGAAAGGTTTGCATTCATATAGCCCTTGTTACCACTTTAACAACAATTACAACAGAATGAACTTACAATAGAGTAGAAATGAATATGATACAAAATTACCCAGCCACCCGCCTCGACCCTAGGCCAGTATCCAGCTCACCCCAGGAAGTGAGCCAAACGAGACGTTGGTGCCGGGTTACTGCTCAGACGGTACTGGGAGTAGTCACTGAGGCCAGAAATGATCGGTGCGCGGAGTCCATTTTCTCTGCTCACCGGTGGGTACTGCTGTATTGGACTAGATGTCGCCCGCATCTCACCACTTTGTTGGGAGCAGTTGAGTTAGATGTCCTGCAGAGGTGAGTGCGGAGTCAGTGAAAGGTCGTCAGCACTCTCGCCTGGTTCGGAAATATGTTTGCTGGAGCAAGTGTGCTCATTCCGAAACTTCTTGAAGAATGAAACATTTTGCGTGAGTTTGTCATCTCCTTGATGCTCAATGAGCATTGTTCCCTTGCGATGTACCACTACCCACGGATGTTGCTCAAAGGTACCCACGGATGTTGTTCAAAGGGTAAACTGAACTTGCTGCCAGGGTTGCGGTCCTTGAGGTATACAGTCATCTTGTTGGATTTCCGATTGGCGGGCATTTCGTCGGGCACTGGAATTTTTGTTGGTGATCCTTCTCCTGTTGAATACTTCAACATCTGCTATGGGGTCAGGAACCCATTTGGGGAATGGGGAATTGTATCTGCGACTACACCCCCATGCAAGCATGTCAAGGAGCTTGATCTGTTATCATGTGGGTAAGTCTGTCTGTATTCGCGCAGGAACCCATAGATGGCTTTCTTTACTGGTTGGGGATCAGAGTGGGCTATGCGGACTATCTTGTTGAGGGTCCGCACGAACCACTCCAAAGATAAAAACTTTCGGGGTCCTGATTACAACAAATTAACTTTCTCTCAGCAGACAAATACTACTGTTTCGGCCGCCTTCTATTTGATGAGGAAATTGAAGAACGTTCTTCCATATATCCCCTTCGATTCCAGAAGGACGGTTGTAACTTCCCTGGTATTATCAAAGTTAAATTATTGTAACAGTCTCTATCTGAATATGCAGAAGCAGCATCAGAAAAAACTGCAGATGGTGCAAAATGCAGCTACAAGGCTTCTATTAAATCTGCCAAAGCACAAATCAGTCTCTAAATAAATCCGGAAACTTCACTGGCTTCCTGTGGCACAAAGTGTCGAGTTTAAAACAGTATGTTTAGCCTACTGGGCCTTGAATAACACAGGACCAGTATTTTTGAAAAGCATTTTCCCCTGGTATCATCCTGGCAGACACTTACACTCTACTGGCACCAGGCTTATGATGATTCGGAGGATACCCACCTTTAGTTGGGGAGGCCGAAGCATTGGATATGACACATACATCAGAGCTGCAAACTCACTTGCCTTATTTAGAAAAGGCCTTAAAACATGGCTTCTCCAAAATTAAGTTTCCTCCTATCCCCGGGATTAAGTTGAGTTTTACCGCCAAGACACCTCCCGGCATTGGTGCGCTTAATAAGTTATATTAACATAACACTTCTCCATTAGCTTGGTGCCGTATAGGTGTCACTTTGTGGTTGTGTATGCCACACAACTTCAGGTAATACGCAAATTCTTGGCTATGATACAGAGGCCCATTATCCGTCTTCACAACCTTCATTATCCTGTGAGGTGCAATGACTGTCTCCACTTTTGCAATGACTTCCGACGCAGTCTGGGATCCTACTATCTCCACTTCCAGGTATTTTGTATAGTCATCAATGATGACCAAAGAATGCTGCCCATCAGGCAGATAGCCAAAGTCAAGGCTTGCATGTTCCCATGGGGTTGGAGGTCCTTTTTTGGTGATTACCATAGGGGGTTGTTCTGAAGCACCCGCTACTTGACACCAGTGGCACGACTTGACAGCTCTCTCCAACATTTCGTCCATCCTTGGAAACCAGACTTTGGCGCGGAGTTGGCTCTTCATCTTGACTATGCCTTGATGGCCATGGTGTGCCATTTGCACTGCTTGAGAAGTGAGGCCTGATGGTATGACCAGCCAAGCTCTCCGGAGCACAAAAACACTCCCATCAGTCGACAGTTCTTGGCAGCCGTGGAGTAGAGATTTGAGTACTTTCCTTGCCTTGGTAGTTCTTCTACATAAGTGCATCTTCAGACCATTGCAATAATTGGAGTGAATAGCTGCAATGACCACCTGTAGACACTCATCATATTGGGTGGCCTGTCTGAGGGTGTCAAATGCCAATGGGAGTGGACAAAATCGTTTGGCAACATACCTCACAAATACTTCAGTCGCCTCCGCTTCTTCCGCTTACTCTGATGTGTGAGCACAGCAATGGTGGTAAAAATAGTCAGCGGGGTTTGAAGAGCCCGGCCAATACTCAACTGACAATCTTATTCTTGGAGTAGTAACAGCCATTTCTCTTTACAGGGTGGCAGTTTTGATGCTGACCCATTGAACAGACGTATGAGTTGCTTGCGGTCCATGGAGACAACAAACTGGTGGCCATATATGTAGATATGGAAGTGCAGACAGGCCCAGTGTATTACAATGTCTTTTCGCTCACTTTGTGAGTAACTTTGCTCTGTCTCAGTAAGGGACCGACTTGCGTAGGCTACTGAGGACCAGCTTTCATCTCGTTGTTGTTGCAACTGTACCTCTCTGAGGCTATGAGGGCTAGCGTCTACAGCTACGTTTGTGGCTTTCTTGGGATCAAAGTAGGACAGAGTGATGTCTGCCGATGGCGGTTCTTTGGTCTGTTGAAAGGCCATCTCTTGTTCTGAACCCCATTGCCATGGCATGGTCATCTTGGTGAACTCTCTGAGGGGTCGAGGGAGGTCTGTGATGTCCGGGACGGAGCAGTAGTTGATATCCGCCAGACCACAGAGCAACCTTTGAGAGCCATTTAGCACCACTCAATTTACCCAGTATGTCATCTACTGCGGGTGTTTAGTGTCTTTCCCACTTGATGTTGGGAAGTCTCATATCCACAAATGTGCACTGGGTATGTGACAATACTCTGGCAGGCAGCGCACCCTTGCTGCAACAACATTCACTTGTGTTTGGGCCATTAAGGCTTGCGTCTGCCGCAAGCAGGTCAGCAGCACGTCCCACACTTCCCACGCAACTCTGTTGCTCACTCTGTTGCTCTGGTGTAAGATTGGCAGGCGACCTGGTGTGCAGCGGGGTCAATGGCCTACCTTGTTGCCAGTGTAGAGTTGGCCCTACTATTAGAGTTGGCACTAATAGGGTGAGCATAGGCCTTCAAATAATGGTGGATGCCACAAAGTATCTTATGGTCTGACGGCCAGGGCAGCCCGGCCCCAGGTTTATTTATCCAAGTCCCTACATCATACCGGACCCATCCATAGCACGCGCGTATGCAGGTGTCTTTGCCTCAGCCAACCCACTAACTTTGTGAGGAGGTACATTACACAGTGCTCTTTGGAGCGCTGTGAGAGCCTGCTCCATCCAATCCTGACAAATTATCCTGGCGCTACTCTCATGCTGGAGCAGTGCCAAGATTGGTATGAGGCGTTTCCTAGGGCCCGCGCTGGAGGAGTGCTGGACAAAGGACTGGAGCGCGGACGTGCTGGCAGGTAAGTGAGTTTTCGATTCTTTTTTTAAAAAAAATTAAAATATTTAATGTATGTGCACCAAATCACCGACATGCGTTACATTACCGTTTTAAATTACAAATAATTTAATGCATACCGGCAATTTTGTTAATGTAATGTTGCACTGCATGCACTGGCACCCACCTCTCATTTGGCCACCCCGCCACGGGAAACGCTTCAGCTTAATGTAAACAGAGCAAACACAAGGAGATGATAGACGGAGAGCTGAACCTTTTCAGACACTCAACCCCAGTCACAGGTCTGGGTTTAATCCATCATCATCTTGAAAACAAGGAGAGGGGCTCAAAGAGTCCAGAGGGACAGAGCACCTATACTGACAATGTCAAAAAGAAGATTCCCTTTGGACCAGCTACTTTCAATATAACTCACTTCCTACACAAATGGATGTCATACAGAATATGTTTCATACTAGGAACACCCCCAGAAGGAATACAGGAACACAGTGATTAAAAACATATACTATCTATTTAATGTGACATCACAACATCAATTCATTAAAAAATGCATCATAATATTACAAAAAATACATCATAAAAACATTGAGTAACAATCACTCTAATAGTAAAAAACAAACAAATTATAAATACAAATGTAAATACATACAAATAACACAAATAGGATAATACATAGAAGGAAAAAACGGGGCAAAGCAATTTGGGCCATTGCAAAGTTAATTCAGAGTAATGGTAATCAAGGCGAAGGGCATTGACATTTTTTTTGCCTCTGTACAGCCTGTCCCAATATGAATTTAACCAGAGTCTAAAGCGTTGACGCGTTTCAGTGGTGCCACAATAATAAAGCCACCTTCTTCAGGACACAGGCAGATAATGTTCCTTCCTTCAATTCAATATATATATCTTTAATCTATGCTACTATCCCCAATATCCACTGTGGCAGCTCGCATTCAGGTGATTGTTGTCGGCGCTCCTCAATAAAGGAAGGGCCAAGGTTGGTAAGGCACCCGCACTGCTCGAATAATCCTTTGTGCACTGCGTATCTTCGCCGGTGTAAAAAATATCATCATACTTTAGCTCACTTCGCCACCTCGTTCAGACCCAGCCATATGCAAATCAGTCTTGACCCTGTGCCTCATGGGAACAGTCCAGACCAAACTACACCACACCTTTGACCACTACCCCACGTTCACTCACCCCGCCCCCATTGCACCCAGCATCACAATTCCAATACTTTTTTAAAGGGCTTTAACCACTGATCATTACCCATTGCATCATATTCTGGTACTTATCAGGCAACACCTTGGCATAAATCTGAGCACACAGTTACAGCTGGTTTAGACCTAGCCAGCCCCCTTTGTGAAACGTCAATTGAAGTACTTGTTAAATAACCTAGGAGCAGGGCTTTAAGTGGGCCGGGTCGCACCAGTGCCGAGCACCAGCAGTTTTTTTAAAGGGGGCCTCAAAACGGGTTTCAATCGGGCTATGTTTTGTGCCCAGGTACAGGTTTTCCGTTTTTTTCCTGGACTGCAGTGACAGCAGGCACATGATGTGCACTGGCTCACACTGCTCACTTCTCACTAGTGGAGAAGTTACAGCATGACGTCATGCCAGGTGAGCATTGTATGGGAAGGGAAATCCTTTAACCGCATGCGTGTGGCGCATTTTCCCGCTGTGCGCTGACTTTTTCAAAAAGCCGCGGTTCATGACGAGCTCAGCTCGTCATGAGCGTACGAGAGGTGTACCTCATGACGAGCTGTGCTCGTCATCAGCATCGAAGGGGTTAAAGAGAGTCACTTTATCTCTGGATTTCCCTTCTCTTTTTGAAACTCAGGAGAAGCAACATTTTCATGGTGTCACCAGGGCTTTAAGTGGAAGCTTTTTCAATATTATATACCAGCCATAGTTGCTGCTTATTTATCTTATGCAACTAACAACCATTGACAGAGCCAATAGTCCTGACTTTTTGTAGATATAATGTTACTTGTTGTATCCTATATCTGGATGCAATGACAGAAACAGCAAAATACAAGTCGGCGTCACACTACGCTAAGCATAGGTTTTTAGCTTAAGTGTTTTAAGCCACGCCTTTAATTACAATGGCCACGCCCCTTTGAGAGACCCCCCCCCACAGTTTTTTCATCCCACTTAAAGCCCTGCCTAGGGGCATATTTATGAGCCCAGTGGATCGCTCTTGTACCACGCAACGTGGTGCAAAAGCGACGCAGCTCAAAAAAGAGATTTATGAATCCAGGCAAGGCCATCTTGTGTGGTCTTGCGTGGCTTCCTAAATCTCAAGTAATGTAAAGCAGCGCAAATCGCTACGTTGCATTGCTCTGGGCCAGGGAGGCATTTCCATGGGTGTTGCATGGTTGTTCCCACACAACATCTATGGATTTTTAAGCATTCCCAGATTTACAAGAACAGGTAAACCTGGGAATGCGCCAAAAAGATATGCCTTCCAGGAGAGGCGTAACGAGGAGAAATATGTTTATTTCTCTTTCTTTTTTTCTCTCTCTACCAGTGCTATATTCTGAAGCACACATAGAAAGAGTAAAAAGTCTCTCAGGATTCTTTTTGTGCAGGAAGGTGTCTTTTCCTGCACAAAAACAATCCTTTATGCAACGCAGGCCCCCTCACACCATGGTGTAAGGGTGCCTGCATTGGCGTTAGGCAGCCCATTGTGCACCAGCGTTGGGGAAAGGACAGGAATGCGTTGTATTCTTTTAAATATGGCGCTGTCCTGCCCTTTCTTTCCCTGTTGCGCCGCAATGTGACTTGCTGCGCTGCGTGACTTTCCTGTAAATATCCCCCCTGGTACCTCCAAATTGTTCATCACCAGTATTTGTACGTTTTTACAATGCATCATTTAATAACGCCACAAAGGAAAGATCCCTCTTTAGGAGATTCATGAAGTGGGGGATCAAGGGGAGGTTGGAAGAAAAACAAGCATTTACAATGCAATGGTTTTGCCTTTGACAAAGTTAGAGCGATTGGCATTGCCAATGACAAATTTTTTATTTATGTGTTTGTTTTGAAAACAGATAAATTAATGCCATTGTCATTTACAATGCCAATAGCGTAATCTCACGCAAATGGACGATGGTTACAAAAAAATTTGAAAAGTGCTCTATAGATTAAGGAGGAGTCGGGGAGGGATAATGAATAGAGATAGAGCCAAGAAGGAAAAACAAATTAGGGTGAGAGAGAGTGGTGCATTGGAGAGAGTTAGCAGTGTGTTGAAGGGAGAGTGAGTGACGGGATGAGAGAATGAGCAGAAGAAAGAGAGGCAGTGAGAGAAGGAGAGTGTGGTGAAAGGGAAGAGTGAGTGACGGGATGAGAGTAAGAGCAGAAGAGAGAGAGGCGGTGAGAGAAGGAGAGTGTGGTGAAAGGGAAGAGTGAGTGACGGGATGAGAGTAAGAGTATCTTATTAAATACACCGCCATTCATAAGCAGCATACGGCAATGCGTCTGTCAGCCTTGAGCTGCTGCTCAGCCTGTGGAGGGGGTTGAATAGAAGGAAAGTGAGGGGAGGGTGGGACTAACAGCAATTTTATAGCCATTTCTTATGGGGGCGGGGGAGAATGGAGAGTTCTGGCACCCCTGGCCTTTAACCCCTCTTGCTTTTGAAAGGCCACAGCACATCAATAATGTAGTTGAGTATACGGAAAGGCAAAAAGGCAGGTTTACTTTCAATAGTAATACTAAACATAAGCAAACCGAGATAAAAATTAGTTATGTGTACAGCAATCGATTGAAATAAAAGGAACAGATGATGGCACACGAGCACTGTAGAGCCAGGCTGTATAAATTAATGTGTTTTTGTGTAATGTAACTGATGTGCATGTCAAGCGCTCCAATACCTACAAGTCGATTTGGCGCTATATGAAACTGCTAAACAAAAGAAAAAAAGGTTTGCCGAGGGGGTAGGGACGTATTCCACTTGAGTTAAGTCTGTGGCTTTGTTCTTTCCTACTGCAGCCATGTCAGAGAGTGACTCGGCGGAAGTGATTCAAAGGGCAGCTGAGGGCTAGTGGATATCTAAGAACTCCTCCACTGCATGCCTCCGAAGCCTAGCCCCGCTCGGTGTACATTAAAGTACTCAGTGCGGTCTCACATGAGGAGCCTAACCCCGCTCGGTGAACAATTAAGCACTGTGCCGGTCTAAAATGAGAGAGTGCTGAATCTGAAGTAACACACACACACAAGTGTTGTGTATAAAGTTCAGAGGCACATACACGGAGGGGAGGCGGGGGAGCGGGACCGGGACGAAGAAGGACTGCGGGCGGAGGGAGGGGGGAAGAGCAGGACGGAAGGAGCTGCGGGCGGAGGGGAGGGGGGGGAGCGGGACCGGGACGAAGAAGGACTGCGGGCGGAGGGAGGGGGGAAGAGCAGGACGGAAGGAACTGCGGGCGGAGGGGAGGGGGGGAGCGGGACCGGGACCTGGACGAAGATGCACTGGGAATGGGGCCCGGATCCCTCGTGGAACCTACTGCTCGCCGGACTCTCCTCCCGCCCCAGCACTTACCAGCTTCTCTCTCCTCCGGCTGGTGGCTGGCGGCAGGGACAGAGGCGGCGACGGCGGTCTTCTCGTGAGCCTCCAAGGCTCCTCCTCACTCTTTCTGGGGCGAGGGCACCGGGGCGCAGGGAAGGCTCCTGCCTGCTCCGGTGCTCCAGAAAGCCGCGACGCTTCGTGGCCATTATTCATTAACAAACACTCACCTGGGCTTCCTCCAGCGGCTGTGGTCGCCATAGAATGACAAACAAACACAGAAGAAAAAAACAAAACGAAACTCCGCCCACCGCCGCGATGACGACATCGCAGAGGCGGAGAGGGAAAAAATAGCGGGAACGCCCCCGAATCTGGTCCGGCCTTGACGGACAGATCCGGCTCCCAATGGCTAGCCTCCATTTATGGAGCTAGCCAATGGGAGGAGGGGGCGAGGAGGGGGCGGATACCCGACCCCACAGAGCAAAACATAAGATTTTGCTAGCGCATGCGTACTTCGTACGCATTGCCAAGCAAAACCTAAAAAGGGCACAGTTTATAAGGAGCTCATAGAAAGTGGGGGATCAAGGGGAGGTTGGAAGAAAAAAAGGGCACAGTTTATAAAGAGCTCATAGAAAGCAGCCCCTATACCAATAATGTATGATGTCATTTACCTCCAAGAGGTAATAATGAGTCTAATGTGCCAATCACATTAGAGCCTAAAGCATAAGGTGTCTTTTTATACCGATTTATAACCTTTATTGAAAAGTAATGGGGAATAATATAAGTAAATGGCTTTGCATCTACTTTGCCTATAACATTCACACCCTTGCAAGCTGTTTTGCATAGGCAGATATCACAAACTAAAACTTATATATAACTTCATAGGAAAAAGGGGAGCAGCAGCAATTTCTACTCAACTCCTTAAGGGAAAAAGTGATACAACCTGCTCCATTGTGGTTGTCCACTGGTTGTAGCTCTTCTTTGTGGGTCTAAATGAACGGGGGTGTTTTGCTCTCATAGTTCACACAAGGGCACAGTTTTCTAGTCTAAAACTGTAGAAAACATCCAAGTCAGTTACTCTGAAAAAATAGCTGAAAGGCTTTGGATTGAGCCATGGGTTTGTTATTCCAAACCACTAATTCCCTACCTGGATTCTTTGTAGGTATTTGCTACCAGTAATCCCGAAAGAAAAAGCGTCTCCAAAGCAACCACGTTGCGGGGAGTGTGAACACTGTTTTCTTTAACACGGATTTAAGAAACAGAAAAGGTTTAAATAAGCATAGCAGGAGAACCGAAAACGGAATGTTCCACACATTGTACTAAATTAGACAATCTACAGAGTTGCAACCTGCCCCCCTTTTAAATCTGTAATGTTCCAAGCATCTACGTAAATACCAAGAAAAAAACAATGCTATTTATTTTTTACAGATAAATTCGGCCTCGAGGAAATAAGTACTCCTTTCATAAAACTTGTTTTTCACTTATAAATGGTAAAGAAATGTTGAGTTTGAGGCCGCACACACACTAGCTGGGCAGAGTCAGATTCACAAAGGCAAATGTGCATTCGGAAATTCCCGAACACTTAGGCTCTCATTTCCAGAGGTCCGATAATAGGTGTGATATATCTTTCACACCTGATAGACTTACGAGTTTGTAGATTCTGGTGTTGACTGCACCAACATCCGCATGTTCTTGTACATACCCGGCATTTTTTTAAATACATTATCGGCGGGTTTGACTTTCCAATATGTATTTAAAAAAATCATAATTACAATATGTGTGGTAACAGCAACACGATGAACTGGCCAGCTCGCAATGAGGGTCTTTAAATGCGCATTTACCGCAGTGGCTTAGGTTGTTGTGGGCCGGGAAATACATGGAGACCCTGAACCCCGTGGGAGCATAATCTGATCATGAAGGACCAGAGCAGATCCCTGCTGGGACCGGTGGAGATGCACCAGGAAGGTATATAGATGGAGAGGGAGGAGAATAGCAGGTGTCAGAATAAAGTCTGTCAGTTGATTCAAGGTCCTGGCTGACAAGTCACCAGTCACTGCTGCAGGACGGGATCATGCCCCTTGTATATTTAGTGGCCAACATTAACCTACAGGTCCCTATAACAACATCCACACCCACCTTCCGTGATGAACCATATCCAAGTCCAAGACCTCCACTGAACCATATCCCAATCCATGACCTCCACTATGTAGCCCTGGTAATGGACAATGCGCGTGCCTTGTGGATGTGCACGCCACACTCAAGTACTATAATATGTAACAAATAATTGGAAATCACAACGTTTTTTGTGGCGTCTTACCAGCCTGGGTACTCGCCAACGATTACGCCACAAAGGGAGCTTAGTATTACACGTCTTTATTCTGCTGTGTGTAACTGTGAAACCAGTATTCTAAAACAAGCTTTGATAGCATTGCGCCTTGACACCTACGTCACAGCTCTATGGAGTTCGTTAGGAGCCACAAGAGTTCCATCATAAAATATCGCATGACACTATATCGCCCCCTCTGTTAAATCAAAAAAGATTTATATAATTGTGTTTGTGTGTGTGTATATGTATATGTGCTGATTAGTACAAAATAATCATTTCATGGGGATGTCCACTGTGCTGTGAAATATATATATATCACCATCCGGCGCATCTGATACGCAGTATCCCCTATGGGGAGATGCTGCGAATCAGACGCATTTGCAGCACTGACTTTCAATGCCATCAAGCTCAGGAGGCCAGTAAAGTACGATTCTTAGCTAGAGGGTATACTGCTTCAGCAGTAGGAAATGCTATCAGAAAGGCCAATCTCATCCCTAGGGAGGAGGCCCTGATATATAAAAGAACTTCGGTAGCAGACCCCAATACAACCATTCAGCCCGCTAGGCTTATCTTGACATATTATAGACAACTTCAAGCTCTCCGTAAGATCATCAATAGAAATTGGAGGCTGGTGCGCAATGACCCTGTCATTGGGGATCTGATGACAGTCAAGCCTGCAATATCCTTCAGGAAAGCACGCCCTATGAGCGATGCTTTGGTCAAGTCTAGCCCTGAGTTTGCAGCACACACAACATGGTTGCAGGCCAGCAAGGGCTTTAGAAAATGCTCCACTTGTAAAGCCTGCAACCATGGGGTCAGTAAAACTGAGTATAAAACTCCTTTTTCTGATATCCCTCGTGTCATTCATAAACAGCTAACGTGCAAGACTGAGTTCGCGCTGTATGTGCTGGAGTATCCGTGTGGCCTGCAATATGTTGGTAGTACCAAAATGCAGGTCCACAAACGGATACTCCAGCACATTTGGGCCATCAACACCAGCGACGCCGCTTATCCAGTCGCACGTCATTTCAAAGAACAGCATGAAAACAAAAGTCAGCTGCTACAGTACTTTGTCATAGATACGGTTTCCCCCCTCAGAAGGGGAGGAAATAGGGAGGCCATCTTACGGGCGCTAGAAACGAGGTACATTGTAGAATTAGACTGCAAGATCCCTCTAGGCCTGAACGCCAGTGAAGATTTTTATACTTGTCTCTAGTCTTGATTTCCAGCATTTAACCACCTTGTGAGCTGAACAGAATTAGAAATTCCCCACTGTCCTGATAACTAGCTGACTTTTGGCATGGTCGATGGTGTCTCTTCCTCTCTCCCGCAGATCATAATGTTTTTAAACTATCTGTTTTTATGATGAACTTTTCTAAAAAATTTTTTTAAATGAGTATCCTTTTACATGTTTTTTTATCTACTTTGCACATTTTTGCACCATTTTTAGGTCTCGTGTTTGGCAGCGCATGCATGCGCTGTCTCAGCGAGACCTCTAGTAATCTCTATGTAGGGTGAAACTCTGTGTCATTTGTTATACAGCTTGTGATTCGTTAAACTGTGGCACTGTTTTTCTTATCTTGCTTTCTGTTGGCTGTTGATCCCATAGTAACTTCCTTGAAGTCCCGAAGCAGCGGCGCCTAACTACTGTTTTCCTCCGCTCGCACTTGTTTTAATTAGCAGCGATGCCCTTTAGCTGAGGAAGAGCGGCTCCTGGCCTCTTCTTGTTGATGTAGGCCACTTCCCGCATTCCGAACACGTCTGGAATTTAGATGCCTGTTCCCCTGACCCCGCCTTGCATCGGGCTTCGGCGGAGCGGGCAAGGAAGAGGCTTATCAGCACAGGCCGTGCCGGCTCCCAAGGAAGGCAGCAGCTCCCCGAATCCACTCTGCCTGCCCGTTGGGGGAGAACCGACAACCCCACCCTGTCCGCCCGTCGAAAAGCACAACATCTCGCTCCCCCTGACGAAAGCACAACATCCCCGTTCCCCCCCTCCAGCAGCACCCTGGCAACACACATGCACACAACCTCATCACACAGCAGCAGCCTCTTCCTACATCACCACTCCCCCTCACCGCTTCCCAGTACCTCCGCCACGGGCACCACAGATGCTGCAAAACACCCGCTGGGGCAACAAACACTACAGAGCCCAATTGAACCGTAGCGCCACACCATCCCCTGGGAAATACAACACCGGCCAGCTGAAAGCGCTTCATCTGCGCCCCCACCACTGCCCGTTGTGCAGCCCCCAATGCACCCGCGACTGACCTGAAGGTGTAACCACGAAGCCCTCCAGCCCCCAACCACCAGCACCCCTATGGTGGTGCCAACACTATCAGTCACGCTCACACCTGGTCGGCACCCAGGACGTGCCAACATGCAGTCCAGCCTCCTGGGACTGCAGTGTCATCCCTGCGTATCACCACTGCCTCGCGCCCCTAGAGCCCCCTCCCCTTTTCCTGAAGGTGACCGTCCGCTCCCCAACCATCTGCGCAAACTACCTCCCAGCTCCCCTGCATTTCTCCCTGTATTGCGCATATCCCCTCTTGTTTTAGGATGTTGTTTCCTGAGCGCTAAAGGGGTTCCAGGCATTGATGGGTCTTCCATCGGCGTCAGCAAGCATGGCATGTCACATTCTCAGACTTAGTAAAGTATTTTGTATTTGTTGTTTGCAGTGCGCTAACATCTGATTGCTTCTTCCGGTTGGGATTCTTTTACCCAAAAAGGCGATTCTGTCATCTCATTGCAGGGGTTGGGACTCAGTGGACTAACGCATCCACTGCAGGGAGCTGTGTTTGACCCTGCGGTCACGGGTTTGAACTGCAACATGTCCACTCCGCTTTCATCCTTCCGATGTTGATAAAAAAGGTACCATTGTGTTGGTAAAACAATATAAAAAATGATTTATCACTGTCAATAGCACCAACATGCCCCAGAGTGTGAACGTGCGCCCTATGCATATTATGTAATAGATGGGACTGCCATGTACAGTTATTATCGCGTTTTGCACGCTGCTGACGTTAGACAACAGAGGAATGTGTCAGCCCCTCAAACAGCTTTTTAGTCCTCTCTACGTATACTTGGATATTGTGTATTGTGACCTAAGACGAAGCAGATCTCACGGACACCGAGGTGATATCCTTGTGCAATAGTGAACTCTTTTCTAAAAGGGACTGTCCTGCCACTCACCCGGGAAACCCTGCTCAGTGAGCAGGCACAGTGGGACCCAGCCTTATCAAATAAAACTCCACCCGTTATATTAGTTGCTTGGACAGCAGATACTGCGGTAGGGGGAGGGCCTGGGGCTATTGCAGTTCATGAACTGAGTGGTTGCCACTGACCACATGTGTGACCTTGGGCTAAGTTACATCCCACTTTAGCCATTGCACATTTTGGGACAAATATCACTGGGCGTCTCAACTTGGGAGACTGCAACACCCCAGAGGTGGTTTCATGTCATTAAAAAACTGCTGGCAAAATAAACCTACGTGTGGAGAATACCACTACCCATTAGTACGTAATTCTAAAGCGAACGCGTGCACATTTCAAAGTTTGAATTCTTTAAAACAAAATGAAAAGTTGTATGACAGACAAAACTATCTGTAGTGTCTGTGTGGTAATTTCATTATATTGGAATTATATAGCGCTTACTACCTCGACAAGGCGTTGAAGCGCTTTATTATGTATTTTTTTTCTCCGTAAGAACGGCGAACCCTAGCATTGTCTAATCGCCGCCAAAACCTTCGGTTGTATGGTTGTGAAATTGCGCCTCGCTCTCGTCATTTCACATCAACACTTTGTGTGGGAGCCACAAATGTTAGCAGGCAGTTTGGACGCATTTTTGGCACCTTTGTTTCTCCCCGTCTCTGCTGTTGCAGAATGTAAGCAGCATATTCTATACCGTGGGAAGAGCAAGCATGTCTGCTGGCACAGTGCTG